>NW_024412377.1:45997853-46016783 GCF_014898765.1 Herpailurus yagouaroundi
CAACACAGGAAATGTAAACAATGTGAACACAACTTGCAGAGAATGACTACAACTACCAAATAGATAAGGATTACTTGCCTTTTTAAAATAGTTTATTTATTATTACGATCTCCTTGAGCACAGAAACTAGGTCTTTTTCATTAGTATTTCTCCAACACTTAGCAATATAAAGTTTACTTAACATATGTATATTTATCAAACACCTAAATATATTGGGCTAGCTTCTATAGATAGGACCATCAATGGTGAGCATTTACTATGAGCCAGGGACTTCCCAAGACCTTTGTATGCATTAACACATTAAATCCTCAAAAGAACCCCACATCACCCTATCTCACAGCTAAAGGAACCAAGGCATAGAGAGGTTAAACAACTTGCTCAACACCACAAAGAGACAGTAGATCTGGGATTTTAAGGACCAATAAAGCACAGATCCAGCTTTGAAGAAATTTAAGGTTTAGGATGGGAAGTAAGATACACGCATTAAAAAAAAAAAATCAAAAAAACCTGTGATAAATTTATAAAAATACATATGTATAAGGTTAAGTGAATAAAGCAAAGTGCTCAAGAACATAGACAGTGTGTTAACTTTTATATAAGAAGAAAATAGATCTGCTTATCTTCAAAATCTATCTACTTATCTAAAAATAGAAACACAAGAAGGCTATGCCAGAAAACAAGAAAGTTAGTATTAGAAAGGAAAAGGGAGTGGATAGGAATTGTTTAGTTTTGACTTTTAGAAGCATAAGCCTCTATATATTCAAAAATTTAATGGAGGGGGAAAGCAAATAAATCATAAATTCTTTTCATAGGTTGGCTTTATAGTAGGTAGGCATGGGCAAAGCAATGAAACTATTTCAGATGCATTATAGAATTGAGGAAATAAGGGAATGTGCTAATGTCGGGAGACAGGGTTATTATTGTGGAAGATGAGAGATACAAATCTGTAATGAGGAAAGGCAAGGAAGACTCCTGTAGGGACACACTGAAACTGGAGTTAACAGCATAAATTCACGATCTCTAACATATGTATGTGTGCACATGTGCAAATATTGGGGTGTGTGTACTTAAGTATATTTCCTAGCTCTGCCCACAGGACCGGGAGGCAAAGATACCCCAATATCAATGAGCACACCTAGCACCCACGTCTTAGCCTGTAATACTAAAAAGGAGCTATGGCTCCCTGAAGAAATGGCTGATTCCAGGGCTAGAGTACAGAAGGTACAAGAGGAGTCCAGAATATGGTTATGCCAGAAAATAAGGAAATACTCCAAAAAATGGTAAGTGCATGTCACACAAGAGTCAGTTTGAAGGTCAATTTGAATCCCAAAATAATTAAGGACAGTAATGAACTATAAACCAAAGGGGAAAAACAGAATTCCATGAGATATTAAATAACAAATAGATAATAAATAAATAGAAGAAGGAAGAGCTCTTAACTATAGTAGAATGCTAAAAGCCAACTGATAAATAAGGAGCAAGTGTTGGGGTTAAGAGAAATCATCATTTTGCAACCATCACAGTAAACACTGGTGCAGCAAGAATCATGGATAGATGCTAAATCTGGAGGGACATTATGATGAACAGCAGGATATTTGTTGGTCTTAAAATGTCTACCCACAGAAAGTTTATTAGCAGTAAAAAATTCGTAACCATACAGTGAGAAATCAGACAACACATCATTTTAAGGGGAAGATGGGCATTGTGTAGTCTAGGAAGGATATAAAACTGCTTATTAAGTCTCTTGCCTGGGAATGCATAACATGACTTTAATCATAAGAAAACATCAGACAAACCCCAAATCAGGAATACTCCGTTTTTATACGGGGGAAAGCGGTTTTTATTTCTCATCACAAAAGACAAAGAAAAGTGAGGAACTACCACAGATTAAGAGACTCAAAGTATATGACAACTAAATACAATTCGTGATTATGTTCTGGCTTCAACGTTAGAGGGAAAAATAGGATATGAAGGACATTGTTGGGCCAATTGCCAAACAAGAATGTGGACAAGAGATTAAATAAAAATATCTTATCGATGTTAAATTTACTGCAGGTGATAATTACTACGGTTACCTACAGGAATATCCATATTCTTATCAGATACATATTGAAATATTTATGAGTATAGGGCTATCATGTTTGCAATTTATTCCCCAAAATAGTCCCAATAATAACAACGTGTGTATGTGCATGTGGTGCATGTGTATGTAAAGAAAGGGAAAGGACGGGGGGGGGGGGGGAAGAGAGCGACAGGTAACAAGAGAACAAATGCTCAAACACGAATGATTAAATGTATAAATTATATATATATATATTAATAATAGGCATATTTGCATAAAAGACATACGAATTTCTTTGCATTATTTATGCAACTTTTCTCTAAGTTTGATATTATTTCCAACTCAAAAAAAACACTATGATACAAGCTAAAAAGTGCTATAGTCAAGCGCTGTAGTGGAGATGAGGAAGATGAGCTGCCTGGGGGGGTGACTGCATAGCTTGGGGAGTGCAGCCTTTTCACTGGGCAAGGAGAGTGAGATAACAAAATCAAGCATCACATTCCTTACCCTACGGTATGCAGGTGACTGTGGTGGCTATCCTGGCCAGGAAGCAATGTGCATCTGCTGCTACCTGGTCCAGAGATGTTTCTGGAGATTGGGAGAGGTGGGTGAAGAGATGGCAAGCAGCCCGAGACCAAGTGGATAGTGTCCCATGAGCTGGACTGGCAAGTATGCTCTATGAGTACTGCTCTGGAAACAGGCGCTCCCTACCCACTTTGACTAATGGCCCTCCATGTTTCATACATGTAAAAACAGCTCAGGCATCACCATCAAAGACCCAGGCATAGGCCACGGAAGGCTCATTTTCACATGCTAACTGGTCACTGGGCTCTGGGAAATCATTACCTTCCATCCAGCCCTATAAAGGCAGAGGCCACATTCTATCATCCTTGGATCACTCAGAGCCCTGACAACAGTGAGGCCTCCATAAAGGCGAACCCACTGGTATCACGAAGGCCGGTGAGTACTGCCAACACTGTGACCTGATTTGAGCTTTCAAATAAGCAAGTGTTCCAAATGAAAACAGGTGAGGATGGCAGATGTGGGGGGCAGGCAGGGCAGATGTGAAATTTGCATGTTAACCTGTGAGAGCAGGAGGCAGGCAGAAGGCACAGAACTCAGAATACAGCTCCCAGTTTGGTGACATCCTTGCCAGAAAGTTATAACCTTACATTCTTTATCCATTAAATTGACACAAGTAAAAAAAGTGAAAATCACCAAGCATAACTTACCCTGGTAAGCTTCTCAGGTTTGGAGGAGACATGAAGCTGGGAAAATAGCTCTGTTATCTCTTTGGTAAAGTCTTCATCCCCTAAACAAATAAACAGACAAAGAAAACACAGAGCCATGTAAAACCCTGCAGAAAGACTGACAGAGATGGGCGGAAAGGGGGAGGCAGAGGAGAGGCAAGGGAGGAGCCGCAGCAGCACCAGGAATAGCAACAGCAATTTACATGAGCACGGTGCTCTGGTGCTTACAGAATCCTTCTACATGCACCAACAAATTCTCCCAATGGGTTTGTAAAGAGGGTCATCATCCCATTTTAGAGATAAAGAAACTAAGACTTGGAGGGGTTATTTCTCCTAATAGCAAATACTAAGAGTCAAACCTTGGCCTTCCCACCCCAGTTCAAATCCAGTGCTCTCTGTTCTATTCCAGAAGTATGAATGAGAACAGGTGAAAGCAGAGTACTAAGCAGGTACCATGCATGTGCTTCAAAGAAAGTGGACTTCAAGTCGGGACATAAAAAATAGGTACAACGTAGCCAGGAGAAAAAGAAGAGTTTCAGGTAGCAAAAACAAATACAAAGATCATGACCGCACGTTTAATATATCTGGGAGAGTCTTAATTTCAGAGAGAGAAGAGAGATAAAAGTGAAGCTAGAAAGTTAAGTAGGATCTAGGCAAAAGAGGGCCTTAAAACCTATGGAGAGGAAATCAAACTTTTTACTGAGGTAGTGAGGAGACACTGAATGATTTTAAACAGACACAGATTATGTCCAATTTAAATTTTAGAAAAAGCCACTTTGGCTCCCGGGTGGAGGTGGGAATAAGAAGGAAGGCAGAAAGGCTGAGGTAATAATCCAGGGTCCAGGTAAGAAATAATGATGGATAAGAAGAAAGGGAAGAGGAAAGGGAAGAGGAAAGGGATTCCAGAATGTTGGAAGGATGGTAAGAAAGCTGTTGGTTAAATAAGCCTGGTAAGATATGATGGGGAACACATAATACTTATATTTGAGAAACATACAAGCAAATACATTAAAAAAAAAAAAAAAAAAAACAGAAAAACAACACATCCAAATGGCAGGAAATGCTATTTTCTGCTCTACTCATCTAAATCCTACTTCATTTTCTCAGACCAAAGTTTCTTGTAACCACACAATGTAGGGAGAACTCTTATTTATAGAAATCTTTTAGCACTTACAATCTACAGAAGTGTTTCTTAGTCACCAGTTCATGGTTTACTAGGGCAAATCATTATTTCTTCACACCTGTTTTCTCCCCAAAACCCTTAGAAAAAAAATTCCATCTTGGTTCTTTTATCTCCATCTGCTATCCTTTTGTCTTCTTGGTGCTCAAGGCAGAAAATGCAAATGGTCTGGTGATCCCAGGTACACTATAGTTTGGGGAAAGTTGATCTCACTAAATATTACAGCTGTAACCTATGTAAGTCCTCTACACAACTCCTAATCAAATCCTACTATCTAAAAACCTAAAGTCTGACAGGCATTTTGTTTTCCTAGCAATGCTCCTAAATTATTTGGGAGCAAGAGAGGACTCTGAATCCATGCTAGGATGCATGTACCTCAAGGGGTTCAAGAAATAATCCAATTGGAGTACAGGGGGAAAACAGAACTTTTATTTATAGATATTTGTCTCATTTTTTAAAAAAAATTCTATTTGAGGATATACTTTAAAATGTAAATATGTTATTACAGTATTACATGTGTGTAATTTATAATCATCAAATATACATACATTAGTTCTAAGTGCTCAAAAAAACTTACTGCTTACTAAGTGTTGATCAAAAAACATTTGGAGGTGGCACCTGGCTGCCTCAGTGGGTAGAGCACGTGACTTGATCTCAGGGTCATGAGTTCGAGCCCCACAATGGGTGTAGAGATTACTGATAAAAAATAAATACATAAAAAATGTTTGGACGGGTGCCTGGGTGGCTCAGTTTGTTAAGTGTCAGATCAGGTCATGACCTCTGTTTGTGGGTTCGAGTCCCACAACGGGCTCCTTACTGACAGTTCAGGCCCCGGAGCCTGTTTCAGATTCTGTGTCTCCCTCTTTCTCTGTCCCTCCCCCATTCACATTCATTCTCTCTCTCTCTCTCTCAAAAATAAACAAACATTTGAAGATCCTGTCATGTACTCCCTACAG
Source organism: Herpailurus yagouaroundi (assembly GCF_014898765.1). NCBI lineage: Eukaryota > Metazoa > Chordata > Mammalia > Carnivora > Felidae > Herpailurus > Herpailurus yagouaroundi. Next base: position 46,003,302 of record NW_024412377.1, read on the forward strand.
ACCTGAGTATAAAAAGTAGTTGCTGCATTAGAATAAAAGTGCGAGGATGGGAAGGAGGCAGGGCTAGTGCTCTGGAGGGACCCTGGAGAGGCTGGGGTCTTCTCCTGCTGAGGCAAAGGGATCAGATGCATAAGACAGAGGGGCAAGAGCTAAGGATGCTGACAGAAAATGAAGATGACCAATGTCACCAGAACCAGATTCTGTGTTTTTCTCTCCCCTCCGCTACCACCATTTTGGTTTTGTTGTTGTTGTTGTTGTTTTTAACATCTTCATTGAGCTGTAATTAAATACCAAGGACAGTGTTGCATTTTCATCCAAAACCACTGGGGAAAGCTGTTGGGAATAGCACTACACTGCTTTCTTTTCAGAGTCCTGATCTCTGGCAAACAGGTAGGGGAGAAAAAAGTCATAGATACAAATCCATCTGTTCAGAAACTCCATTAGAGTCCTCAGAATGGTATTTAAAGATCAGGTTTTCTGATTGCTATGCAAAGCCAGATGTTGACTAAATTGAACAAATACTGTTAATGGTACTATGTAAAAATAAATTAAGTTTATAAATAACTGGGGATTGCCACTCTAGAGCTTAGTTGAGAACAACAGAGCAACTTAAGTAAATCAAGTTTAATTTAGGGGTTTCCTGCTAAGTATAGACCTTCATCTATTTACTTATGCCATCCTCATCATGAAAATAGCAGCCACCATTTATTGAGTGTTTACTATGTGTCATATATTAAATATTTCATTAGGCCTTATAACAAGCTGAGAGGAATTAGCATCCTCTTATAGCTGATAAAACAGAAGTTCAGTGTTAAGTAATTCTCCAAGGTCACACGGCTTAGGAAACAGCAGATCTTGAATTTGAACCCAGATCTAACTCTAAAACCCATCCTTTATAAACCCACCATTCTATACTGAATTCTCAATGCTGCAGGTAAGATTTAAAAACTTATATTCAAGAGCCATTTCATATCAGGACCAGTATCTTTACATAGAGTGTATAGTAAGAGGTTATATAACCAGCCAATTTTACTTCTTAGAATGCAGTGCAGAACACAAATGGGAACAAAAAAGAAAAAGGCTCTCTTAGTATAAAATCCATGCATTCCACTTTACTTCCTTCTCTCAAAAGAAAGACCCTAAGACTCTCACTCAAAGTGCCCTGCTTTCAGTACACAGCTTGAATATGGCTAGTTAACGGTTTTCCACCAGATTAGACACAGAAAATGAGATTCAGGGGTGCCTGGGTGGCTCAGTCAGTTAAGTAGCCAACTCTTGATTTCAGCTCAGGTCACGATCTCACAGTTTGTGAGTTCGAGCCCTGCATTGGGCCCTGTGCTCACAGCGTGGAGCCTGCTTCGGATCCTGTCTCCCTCTCTCTGCCCCTCCCCAGCTTGCGTGTGCATGCATGTGCACGTGTGCTCTCTCTCCCTCTCAAAACCAAATGTTAAAAAAAAAAACTGAAAATGAGATTCAAAGGATATTAGAAATACAAGCTGATAATGAAGAGAATTAAAAGATGGACATTCAGAAGAAAATAAAGATGCACACAATTCTAAAAAGTAACAGACATTTCCAAAAGCAAAGCAGTTTAGATAATTTAATATAGCAGTTCTCAAAAACATTTTGGTCTCAGGATCCCTTTACACTCAGAACTTTTTGACAACTCCAAAGAGTCTTTTATAATGTAAGTTATAGATCTCAACATTTATCATATTAAAAATTAAAATTAAAATGTTTGAAATACTTATCAATTGTTTAAAAATAACAACAATAAACCCACTACTTGACATAATTTTTAAGAAAAACTGTATTTTCCAAAAAAGAAAACTTTTAGTGAGATGAATGCCATTGTTTTATATCTCTACAAATCTCTTTGATGCCTAGCTTAAAGACAACTGGATTCTTTTGTCTGCTTTTACATTTAATCTGTGGTGATGTGTTGTTTTAAGTACATCCTACTCTGAACAGTCTGTGACTGCAATCTTTTTTTTTTTTTTTACTGCAATATTTAAAAAAAAAAAAAAAAAGTTTTTAAATAAAAAAAACAGCTACTTCAGCTTAAAAATAAAAAAATACCAGTGCTTTTCCTTGAGACTTCAGTATGTATCATACAAAATACGAAAAGTAATATATTCAAGGGTCAAGACTTAATAAGATTAACAATTGCTACATGAGAACAAGATTACATGAAAGTGCCAGGGAATGCATGGTGGTGAAAATACAGTATTAATACAGTTCAGTGCCACTGTCTTGATTTATGTTAAGAAGCCAGTAATTTTACCCACCACTGCTTTTGCACCACCAGTGCAAATGTCAAAATGATACATTTTTTAAAAAGAAAAGAAAATAACGTCTTGGTATTAGTATGCAGAGTTTTTTTAATCATTTTATTTTTTTTAATATGAAATTTATTGTCAAATTTATCATGCAGAGTTTTGACTCCTGGATTCCCTGAAGAGATCTTAGAGACCCAAGATTCTGCAGACCACACTCTCCAAAGCACTGATTTATTTATTTTTCTATTTAATTTATTTTTTTTTCAACGTTTATTTATTTTTGGGACAGAGAGAGACAGAGCATGAACGGGCGAGGGGCAGAGAGAGAGGGAGACACAGAATCGGAAACAGGCTCCAGGCTCTGAGCCATCAGCCCAGAGCCCGACGTGGGGCTCGAACTCACGGATCGCGAGATCGTGACCTGGCTGAAGTCGGACGCTTAACCGACTGCGCCACCCAGAAGCCCTTCAAAGCACTGATTTAATCTACCACATGGGTGATTGGCCCATGTGTCTTGATGGACCCTGAGGGAATTTTTCGAATCACTTTTAATATTTGTTAACTGACTGCTTCATTAAAAGGAAAAAGGGGGGCGGGGAGGCAAAAACCTACACTCATTAGATTCTACTAAAAAAGTAGCATGTAAGACATATTAGAAACATTTCCATCTAATCTTTAAAATAAAACTCTCTGGGGCGCCTGGGTGGCGCAGTCGGTTAAGCGTCCGACTTCGGCCAGGTCACAATCTCGTGGTCCATGAGTTCGAGCCCCACGTCGGGCTCTGGGCTGATGGCTCGGAGCCTGGAGCCTGTTTCCGATTCTGTGTCTCCCTCTCTCTCTGCCCCTCCCCTGTTCATGCTCTGTCTCTCTCTGTCCCAAAAATAAATAAACGTTGAAAAAAAAAAATTAAAAAAAAACTCTCAAAGGTTAAGATTCTGTTGACTAGAGATTATGCTTTACGTAAACAAACTTGTTTCCTGATAATTTTGCAAAAATGAGTAGCTACTACACTTAAACTTTGGAGAATATGCAGATATTAAAAATATGGCACACACACACAAAAACTTTTGAAAATAAAAAGACAAATTATCACCTGCATTTTGGATAACTCCCAACATACATGCCTGAATTCAAGTTGAGGACAGGGATCACAGGAGTCAGAGAGGCACAGAAGCAGTATCTAGGGATATAAAACTCATAGGGATGACCAGCCAGACTGAGGCACGAATCTAACAAGGGAAACTCTCTAAACAAAAAAGCAGGCAGAGATGTGAGCTACAAGATTAGACCTGGAGAAGCCACAAAGATCTTGGGGGTCAAGGGCAGAGCAGAGGGGGAGTGGGACAAAAATATGCACATAAGGCCGACTGCTCATATCAATGCCTGGTCAGGGGCAAGGCAGCAAAAAAGTAAAGTCAGGCTAGTATAACTGTAGAGAAAATAATATATTTCAAGAGCAATACACTGCATATAAACATGCTACATGCTTTCCACTCAAATGCTGGATTTTCATATTACCTTTTTTCTCTTCTTCCTCTTCCTCACAGAACTCTGCTAGGGAAAATGCTTCCTTGAGTTGCTCCAACTCATGTTTTAGAGTCTCTAATTCTTCTCCACTTAGAGAATTAAGAATAGATTTCACCTGAATGGATATAAAATAAAAAAGTTGTGAGACTACAGAAGAAAAATAAAAACATTTTCAAGTGGAGAAGAGGCCAAATTAAAATAAAAATTATGAGCTCACCTGCTGATACAAACTATTCCTTAAGAACAATACAAGAGGCTAGTCATTACATAAAGGTAGGGAGAATTTATACTTCCAAAATAATATAAGCCAGAAACATCTGGAAATTATTAGTGTTTAACAATGGCTGATAAATTAGGGGGAAATGAAACAGTCTTGAATCAATTAAAAACTAACAGGTAACCATATCCAATTGGCAGCTTAAGCCAGGGAACTACCAAAAAAAAGAAAAAGACCAAGGCAAAGGAAAAGTAACGGATGTGCTATTAAAACTTCTTTGTTAATCTGTCTTCCTTTTGTTTAAATTTTGAAAAGTAACACTTGACTCATTCTATTTGTAGCGGTTAGTTCAAACATCGTTTGTTTGTCTGTGTTGGTATAGTATTTTCAAAGAGTCTCAAGCCTCCATGTGAAATACATTTCATCTTCCAACTGTGCAAAAAGAGACACAACTAGGCAGCACTCCTTTGCTTGGAGACCAACCATTTGAAATTTGGGGTTTGGAATTACCTTCATCTCACTTTCTCGGGAAAGCATCTCCAGAGCTTCCAGATGCGAAAGGCCTTGAAATTCATCAAAGAGTAGCCCATAATGAGTTTTCTTGTCTGTTTCCAAGGCAACCTCATTGGAGGTCCATAGCTCTTCTTTCTCCTTTGCCTCTCGTAAAACCTGGCAAATAGATGGAGGATTACACTGCAGCAAGTAATGAGAGCTCAAGGGTGAGCTCCAAGAGCTGGGGGAAGCAGAGCTGAGACAGGAACCATACAGAACACTGCCCTTTCCTTCCTGGCACTGCAATTCAAATCTGATCGGCTAAGGAGCTGCTGGGAAAAAAAAAATGATCACACACAATTCTAATCTGGACAGGGTAAATAACACCCAAGGAACCAGGTGTTTCTTTGAAAGTGCTTTAAATATTAATCTACTCAACAGCTCTGAAAGGGCTTGTCATCTTCTACTGCAGTGACAAGAGGCCCCTGCAGAAAATAAAGAGTAGGGAAAAAAGAACTGGGCATTTTTATAACCGTTAGAGCTCTCATCCCCTCACCCAAAAAAAAGCCTTAATGAACATATCATTGAAAAGTTTTCAAAAGGAAAGAAATACTAACAAGGTCTACTACAGGCAAAAAATACAGATCAAAACAGACACATTAAATACACAGGTAAAGACAAATGGTACCTGAGACAATGTAGAATTCCGGTTCATCAGACCCTTCGTTCTTTTAAATCCAGGATCCCCTTCTGCTATTACATCCATTGTCTTTTTCCCAATGAATTCTAAGGCATCCAAACCCCCACTGATTACGCTCTTTCCCTAGGAAACACATGCAACTTCATTGCAAGAATACTGAAAAAAGACATCTGCATGGTTTGATTATATAAAATAGTGGCTAACAATACCAAGCACTGTCAAGAATATGGAGCAACGAAAACAATCATCTACTGCATGTGGGAATGTAAACAGATACAACCACTGTGGCCAGCTGTTTGTCAGTACTCAACACAGATGTGTACAGAGGTTCATGAAAAGACGTACAAAATGTCCATGGCAGCACTATTTGTAAAAGCTAAAAACTGGAAACAACCACAATACTCACCAACCATGGAATAAATAAATGCTGTACATTCACATAATGGAATACAGCAAAGAAAACGGAATACACCATACAAACTACACGATGAAGAAATCACACAAACATAATGTTGAGTGAAATAAACCAAGTACAACAGAGTCTATACCGTATGATTCCATTTATGTAAAGTTTAAAAGCAGGCAAAATTAATCTGTGATGGTAGAAGTCAGGATTGTGGTCACCATGGGCAAAAGGAAAAATCAGAGATGGCGAGGAGAGGGCACAAGGGGAACATACAATGTACCATCATGTTGTTCCTTAGTCTGCGTTCATGCTGTGAAAATTCAACTGAGCACTTAGGATTCCACTTTTCTACATGTTTTACTTCAATAAGAAGTTAAAATTAAGTACTAGTTACCTATTCTCATGTAAGAAAGACATTAAGTTTCCGATAAAATCCTTTAAAAAATGTTTCTAATCGTCTACAGTTACTCAATTACGGGAAGAATATTTTTGTAAAGCAGAGTTTCTAGGCCACCAATCTCAGAATTCATAGTCCATAAAATATTATGTACATTGCCTCTCTATTATTCTTCATCCTCTGCTCTGTCCTTTACTTCTTTAAAGAAAGTTTCCAAGTAGCTCCACTCTACCTCTAAGATCAAAGTAATTGATCTTCAGCAATTTGGACTCATTTAAGAGTAATCAGTCCTCATGGCTTTTCAAGAAAAAGAGGGAGAAAGAGACAGAAACCCCCTGTGTTCAGAGAGGTGGAGTCCACCAGGCATTTTACTCACTGTGGTCTGAACAGCAGTAGAGATGGTTGAGAATACACCAAATGGCCCAGTCAACGGGGAGGAGTTTGCATTATCTTTGGCATTTGTCTGTCCTACAAGAGGAAGGGGATGTGTAAACAAGAAGGGATGGTCTATAGTTTTTCTTTATCAGCATGTATGAGACTTTAAAAATTAGATCCTGCTTCCTACACACAGGATAGCCTTAGCCCTTTTTGTTTTATTATTTTAAGCTACTCATATTTAAATGAAAGCTAACATGGCTTTTCTTCATCTTCATTTCATTTAAAAAATAAAATCTAGTCTTTTGAACAAACTACTGATATATGTCATAACACACTATATACTGTATGATTCCATGTGTATGATCTTCTGGACAAGGTCAAACTTTAGGCAGAAAACAGATTAGTAGTTGCCAAAAACAAGAGTAAGTGATGGGAGTACCACAAAGGGCCATGAGGAGTCTTTTGGGGAGTGATGAAAATATTCTTATATTTTGATTATCTATACAGATTAAGGAAATATTCTATACTGTATATCACAGTGGACTGCAAGTGTATTGTGTAAACAGGACTGTATGTTCATCAAAACACATAAACTGTATACTTAAAAAGAGTAAACTTTACTCTTATAAAGATGTAAATTATATATCCACATCTAATTTACATTTAATTAGTCATACAAATAAATCATAAAATCCATAAATCTAACTTTCTAAAATACGGCATATTTTAAATTTTGTCCTAGAAAAGTATGCATATTTGGGAGAAAAAAATGAGATGATCAAAGAGAAGAGTGGGAGACAATAAAGCCCCTGAGAGATGGAGAAAGCAGTATTAGGGCCTGAAAAGTTTTCTATATTCTTGTCCTAGGCCATCTTGATCCCTGGTTCAAAACTCTTCCCTTTGTGGCTTAAGTGAGAGTACAATGATCAAAACAGGTGTCCAAAATTAAATTTCACCCTCATAAATATTCAAACACAAAAAAATAAATCCCCAAACGAAACACATTAAAATATTTTTTGTGCCACAACAGGGTCCAACTCAGCTAACTTTTCTTGGGGTCATACTCAATTGTGCCCAAAACAGCACTAAGCAACTTTTATATTCTACACTCATGGCCTTATTTAATGTTTGTAACCATCCTTTGACATATAAAATATCATCCCATGTCAGCAAAGTGGTTAAAGAACACAGACCTGTTAGTCAAAGTCCAATCCCCTTTCTCACCAGTCCCATGATGTCCTGAATATCAGACACTCAATAAATATATACCAAATAGCAAGCTCAACTGTTCTATTTTGACCCATGGTTCTAGGGCTTAATGTTCCCACATACTGACCTGTTGCACACTGGACTTCCGTTGAAATTTCACTGGGACTAGGAATTCCAAGAGAAGTCTCTGCCTTCTCAATGACATTTGAAATACCTTGGCCTAATGAGAAAAATGGTAACATTTTTATGCCTGAATACTACTTACTATTAGTCACCAAAACTGAAGAAACAAACCTGTAGATGGTTAAAATCACCATAGCCATAGACACGCTATCTTGACCATACGTAACTAATGTTTGGGAGTGTAATCTTACCAAACAAACAAACAAAACAAAACGACAAACTTGATTCAGTACCACCACAGATAGTTTCATATTAACAATTCTTGGTCAATGAGAAACTCTAAAGAATGCTAATGAGAAAAGGCTGCTGCAAACTCTGGGTGTACTATAAACCAGCCTATCCTTCCTGACCAATTTTTAAACTATAAAGCCCTTAAGTAAAGATGGAAGAGGAATTATCAATAGTCATTTTTAACACAGATCTATAGCAAAACACATGCAAAAGTTAATAAAATGATGGATGACCTTACCTACTGTAGCTACTGTAGCTGAGGCTGAAGAGAGTAAGGATTTGCCCCAGCTGCCCCAATATCCCCATCCAGTCTGAGGTACATCTTTGGAAACAGTCTCCTATTCTTCCCAGTAGGCAGAAAAACAAAAGGCAAAAGAAAATGGAAAAGTAGAGAATAAGAGAGTATATAGGCAAGGTATCTAATTATTAGCCCAACATACAGATGAACAAATACATAACATTTAGCTAAACAATCATATTGCTTGGTGGCAAACTGAGGAAGGCTTAGTCAGTTGAGTGTCCAACTTCTTGATTTCGGCTCTGGTCATGATCTCATGGTCCTGAAATGGAGCCCCACGTTGGGCTCCACACTGGGCATGCAGCCTGTTCAAGATTCTCTCTCCCTGTCCCTCTGCCCCTCCCCACTGCGCACATGTGCGCTCTCCCTCTCTCTCTCAAAAAAAAAAAAAAAAATGTATTGCTTGGCTGACAGATGTATGTTACCTGCATTCAAGCACCATGTAGCAAAGGCAACTACTCCTAAAGGTATTTATAAAACTGAGAAAATTGTGTTTTATGGCTTTCAAAGAAAAGAAATAGGTAATCTTAAATTGGTTTTGATTCCACATCCCTTTCAGCCCAAACTTTTATTTTTTTTAATGTTTATTTTTGAGATAGAGAGAGGCAGAGCACGAGCAGGGGAGGGGCAGACAGAGAGGGAGACACAGAATCGGAAGCAGGCTCCAGGCTCTGAGTTGTCAGCACAAGCCTGATGTGGGGCTCGAACCCACGAACTGTGAGATCATGACCTGAGCTGAAGTCAGAAGCTTAACCGACTGAGCCACCCAGGTGCCCCGTTAACCCAAACTTTTAATTCCAATGTTTTAATAAACACTTTACTTTGCCTGCAGCCTGTGATGCCTCAACAGGGAGAACTTCTGAAGTCTCAAGATCGATGGAAGGTTTGGATTCTGGTCTTTTCCGAGTGAAAACTACAGGTTCCGATTTATCCTCTGGCTTGACACTTTGGTCAGCAGACTCAGAACTCTTGGCTGGCTCATACTTCTCATCTTCAAGGATGGAGGTTGCTTCAGTTACCACTGGAGTTTCAATATCATTTTTATCCGACATGACTAGATCATTGCCTGGTAAAATAAAAGCCAAAGGAAAAATTAATTCTATAGGGTTTTTTGGTGTAAGTTATTTAAGCTTTTTATCTTGAGATTATCATAGTCACATGCAGGTATAAAAAATACAGACAGATCTGAATATCCTCCACCCAGGTTTTTCCAATGGCAACAACTTGTGTAACCACAGTGTAATATGACAACCAGGAAACTGATACAACCCACTGATCATATTCAAATTTCATCAGTTTTATAGACACTCGTGTATGTGTATTCAGTTCTATGAAATTTTATCATATGTACAGATTTGTGTGACCATCACCACACTCAGGATACAGAACGGTTCAATCACAAGGATCCCAAGTTATCCATTTTTTACTGTTTATATACTTAGAGAGAGAGAGCAAGCAAGTAGGGGAGGGGCAGAGAGCAAGGGGAAGAGACACAATCCCAAGCAGGTTCTACACTGTCAGCACAGAGCCCAACGCAGAGCTCGAAACCTTGAACTGCGAGATCATGATCTGAGCCGAAATCAAGAGTCAGATGTTTAACCGACTGAGCCACGCAGGCGCCCCATAGGTTATCATTTTTTAGACACATCCCACCCCACCCTCACCAACCCATAGCAACCACTGATCTGTTCTCCCTCTCTACACAAGATGTTATATAAATGGATTCATTCCGTATGTAACCTTTGGAGATTGTTTTCACTCAGCCTAAGTCCCCCAAAATCCATCAAGTTACTGTGTCAATAGTTTCTTCCCTTTTTTGCTGAGTAGTATTCCTCGGTATGGATGTATTTCAGTTTGCTTAACCATTTACCCATCAAAGGATACCTGGGCTATTCCCAGTTTGGGTCTATTACAAATAAAACGGCTACGAACATCAACGTTCAGCTTTTTGCGGGAACATAAGCTTTCATTTCTCTGAAATAAATGACCAAGGGAACAACTGCTGGATCATACGTTAAGTACTTGTTCAGTTTTATAAGAACTGCCACTCTTTCCCAGAGTACATGTACCATTTTACATTACCACCAGCGATGTGTGAGTGATCCAAGTTTCTTAGCATTCTCACCAGCATTTGGCAGTTTATCTTTGTTTGAGCCATTCTGGTAGGTGTGTAATAATAATCTCACTGTGGCTTTAAGCTGCATGCCTCTAAAGGCTAATGATTTAGAACGTCTCTTCATGTGCTTACTTGCCATCTGGATAGCCTCTTCAGTGAAATACCTATTTGTATCTTTTGCTCATTTTCTAATTCGATTTTTTTTTTTTTACTGTTGAGTTTTGAGAGCTCTTTATGTATTATAGATTCAAGTCCCTTGTCAGACATGTGATTTGCAAATATTTTGTCCCAGCCTGTAGCTTGTTTTTTCATCTTCCTCACAGGGTCTTTCACAGAGCAAATGTTTTTCATTTCAATGACATCCAATGTATCAATTTTTCCTTTTATTGACTGTCACTCAAAAATCTTAGTATTAACTATTTCTACTTAAACTTCTGAGAGATAAAATGATGAAATTTAAGCCATCAGATAGCATCTAAATCAAATCAGCTTTTGAATAACAATGTTAACCAATTCAGTCCCTTTCATAAGTACATCTCTTTGGCAATTAAAGCCAAGATGCTACTGGTATTTTTACAAAAAGCAGATGCTGGTTTCCAAGATAGCCAAATATTCCCAGAGGAGAAATTAATGTATCTCACAAGTACATACTTATATACATACCAAAGCCTTAGGTATATATAAGTATTTATTTTATACCAGTATTTACTAATAGAGAATTAGACCCAATCCAAGCCATCAAAACATTTCTAATGTGTCTAGAAAAGACACACATACTAAAAACTAAGGCAGGGGCGCCTGGGTGGCTCAGTCAGTTAAGCGTCTGACTTCAGCTCAGGTCACGATCTCGCGGTCCGTGAGTTCGAGCCCCGCGTCGGGCTCTGGGCTGATGGCTCAGAGCCTGAAGCCTGCTTCCGATTCTGTGTCTCCCTCTCTCTCTGCCCCTCCCCCATTCATGCTCTGTCTCTCTCTGTCTCAAAAATAAATAAACGTTAAAAAAAATTTTTTTTTTTTAAAAAAGAACTAAGGCAGCTTGGAAACAGCACTATAATGGAGATACACATAAAATACTAAAAGAACAGAGAAAAAAAAGTCTGCTGGAATCAGACAATATGATTCATGTACGAAGTCTCTGAAATAAGCATAGAATAGTGGTCACAAACTGGAATGACTGCTAAACCCAGCCTATAAATGTTTTTATTTGGCCTGCACAGTTTAAACATTTGTACTACTAATTGCTAACACTTAAAAATCAGATATGAGGGGCGCCTGGGTGGCGCAGTCGGTTGGGCGTCCGACTTCAGCCAGGTCACGATCTCGCGGTCCGTGAGTTCGAGCCCCACGTCGGACTCTGGGCTGATGGCTCGGAGCCTGGAGCCTGTTTCCGATTCTGTGTCTCCCTCTCTCTCTGCCCCTCCCCTGTTCATGCTGTCTCTCTCTGTCTTAAAAATAAATAAACGTTGAAAAAAAAATTAAAAAAAAAATCAGATATGATATAAATATGAATACAGATTTTCAACTTCCCTTAAAGTTGAAATATCTGGTAGCACCAGGCCCACTTTTGACATGGTAATAATTAGCTCAAGCCAAAGAGTTGCTGAGCCTTTTAGTCAAAATGTTATCTAGTTCCCTACAATCTCCACCTAAATCTACTTGACTCATTTGTTACCTGATTAGACCCTGTAGGCGTCTGAGCTTGCAGCGCTTCCCTTAAAGAGCACCTGGGATTGTGACAGATGAAGGTGTCAATGAGAAAATTCAAGGGTGTGGAAACAACACACAGGAAGAAGTGTGAACAGAATGGACATGGAACATGGACAAAAAAAGTAGTTAATATAGCATGGAGAATGATGGAAAGGCATAAGGCTAGAAAGGTAGATTTATACAACACCATGGAGCCTAGATCATATGGGTATATGATATACATACATACACATTCCCAAAACACACAGAAAAAAAATTCAGATGCAACTACCCACACACATACAAGCCCACTCTGAAATAACCATTCGTTCACTTGCAAACATTTTTTGAGTACCTACTATGTACCAAGCTTTGGAGACTGAGAATTAATTTAGAAAACGGTTTCTACCCCATTTACTCCAAGAGCCTAACAGGAAAGATGCCACACTTGCTGCATAAAATTCAAGGCTTTGTGTACCTAAATATGTACCTTTTTTACACTATTCATTTCACTTTCCTTATGCTTTTTCCAAGGTACAACATATAACAATATATGTTTTTTAAATAGTATACCATATACAGTTGTCCCCCTTATCTGAGGTTTCAGTTACCTGTGGTCAACCACTGTATGGAAGCAAATGCTCCTCCTTCTGAGTTGTCAGGAGGTCAATAGTAGCCTAATGCTAGCTACATCACTGTGCCTGCATCCTTCACCTCACCTCACCTCACCACACAGGCATTTTATTATCTCACATCCTGGAACAGGGCACCTGCAGATAAGGGGCAACTACTATACAGTATACATAACAAACATATTACATAAGTAATTTATATGATTTTATAAAAGACTGGAAAGACATAGTTCAAAACATTAAATACTGGTTATCTCTATTCTTTCACTTGTGCCACAACGACTTAATGAGCACCTAGAATTTGCTAGACATTTGGCTAGGTGGAAAGGCGCTGGCTGTTCACATTATCACTACCATCGCTTTCATTATTAGAATAGCTGTGCTATCCCTGTTCTTAATGGATTCATACTCTAACAGGAAAGGGAGGGGGGAATAAATTTCAGGTATAGGGCACTGCACTATTTAATGTTTTTGTAAGTTTTCCAAACATCCTATAATGTGTTATTTTCAAAAGTGGAGTGAAAAGACTCCAAGAGCTGAAACATTGCAAGTAAAATTAAATGGCTGACTCATATTTCTTAAAAATATAAATGTACACATTTACATGCACACATATATAGATATATACCTCTCCCCATTTTCCCTGGAAACTTCCAGCCGCACAGTTACCAAAATGGAAAGGGTTTAGCTTAGCAGCTACAAGTACGGGCTCCGGAATTAGACTTTCTTCCAAC
>NW_024412377.1:46016883-46049868 GCF_014898765.1 Herpailurus yagouaroundi
AGCTGCGTCTCCGTTTCCTCAACAGTAACACAGGCTACAACACCTGCCTGGCAGGGTTTCCTACAAAGGTTCCTCCACACGGGGTACGCGAAGGGCTCTCGGAACAGAGACTGGCACATAGGTAACAGTTGCTATTAGGACGGAGGCGGTGGTTGTGTCATTACTGTCATTATTAACACAGCTTTCTCTAGACGGACAGACAGCAGACGTCCTCACTTGTTCGCACACACAAGACCAGATCCCAAACCGGAGCTCTGGGATCAACAAGCACTCCCAACTTCTCCGACGCTGAAAACGACGAAGAGTTCCGCACACAAACGTAGCGCTTCAACAACCAAAGCGCTTTATAGGCTCCGCGTCCAGCCGTGGGGGGGCCGGCCGCCCAGCCCCAGGCCACCTCCTGCCCCTACCCAGCCACCTAGACCGCCCGGCCCCGAACCCCCAACCTCCGCACCCCGCCTGCCTCCTCCCTAGAAACCCACACCCACTCCCCAGCCACCCTCACCCGGACCACGGCTGCCGAAAAGCTGCTCCTGCTGCCCCGGAAGTAGTCTCTCAGCGCGGAGTTGGTCCCGCCTGCTTGAGAGCACTTCCGGGTCAAGCCACCGCTCGGGCAGGAACAAGCTGAGTGCCAGTCTGGTAAGTGAAGGCTCGGTCGGGGTCGTGCGACGGAGGCACTGGAGGTGCTGAGGCATGGGTTTGAGCCGGTGGGTCGGGGTCCGACGTGAAGGGGGATAGGATGTCCGCCGTCCTTTTGAACGCCAGGCCTGAGCTGCGGGAGTTCAGCCATCGTATGTTTACTGAGCATAAGCTACCTGCCAGGTACTACCCTGGGGGCCTGGGACACACTGGATTTCAAGCCGACTATGGCCCTGCGCCCTAGTAGTTGACATTCTGGAGCGAGGCCGACCTTAAACAAGTCAACAAGCAACACTCATATCTAAAATAGTAAATAAAAAGATCGTTGCGAGTACTTTAAAGAAAATTAAACAGCATAATGTGATGGAACAAAGGGAGTAATCCTTATGAAGATCTCGAGAGCATTTGAGGCAGAAGGAATAGCAAGTGCAAAGGCCTTATAGTGGTAACAAACTTAGCAAGGTCAAGGAAAAGAAAAAAGGCTACTGTTAACGGGCCCAAAAAGAGGAAGGAAAATGAGGCCAGAGACTTGAATGAGCCAAATCTTGTAGTGTCTATGAGCCAGTACAAGGAGTTTGACTTTTATTTGGAGAACATTTGGAAACAATTGAAGGTTTCTATGCAGAAGAGTGATATGCTCTGATTTATGACTTTAAGATTATAACTGACCATCAGAAAGATACATCTCTTCCGTTGTCTTTGAGCAGGGAGGATGCATGAAACTCGGACTAAAAGCCAGAAAAGCATTATAGACACCTTCATTGTATAGATGTGAAAAATTAAGTCCCAGAAAGGTGAAGGGATGTGGCCTTTTTAACAACCCGTCTTCCAGCTTCCATCTTGTTGCCTTCAGAATTAACATCTCAATGTCCATATATAATAATTGTCACTTCCTGAAACCATTCAGATTCCTTTGCTTTTGATGGTAGTTCTTTAAACTTAAGGGCATTGCTATCACCTGGTAGCTTGTTAAAAATGCCTATTCCAAAAAACAAACAAAAAACCCATAGAAGTATAAAATAGTTTCCTCTGATTTTCTGTGGCAATAGAAATTGCATGGAATTTGGGGTTTAAGTACGAAAATGAATTGGTAAGTCACTTAACCATGTCTTTAATCTTACACTTAAAATGTTGCTGCCAAAAAAAAAAAAAAAGTGGTGGGGGCCGCCTGGGTGGCTCAGTTGGTTAGGCAGCCGACTTCGGCTCAGGTCATGATCTCACAGTCTGTGGGTTCAAGCCCCACGTCGAACTCTGTGCTGACAGCTCAGAGCCTGGAGCTGATTGGGGTTCTCTGTCTGTCTGTCTGTCTGTCTCTCTCTCTCTCTCTCTCTCTGCCCTTTCCTCACGCATGCGCTCTCTCTCAAAAAATGAGCAAACATTTAAAAAAAATTTTTAAATGCTGCCACTGATAATTTTAGCAGCAGCTTTCAAACTTTCTGGTCTCAGGATCCCTTTACACTTTTAAAACTTACTAAGAACAAGGAGTTTGTGTGTGTGTTGTATCTATCAATATTCACCGTTTTAGATATCAAGACAACTTGCAAAAGTATATTTAAAAAAATGTGTTATGTGTTAAAATAGTATTTCTATGAACAATATTTTCCAAAACAAAAAATCATTAAGAATGCCATTGCTTTACATTTTTACAGCTCTTTTTAATATCTTCATAGAAGATAGCTAGATTCTCATATCTCCTTCTGCGTTCATTCTTTGTCATAGCACTCATCATGTAGCCTCTGGACAGTTGCACCATATTGGATGAGAATGAGAATGTAAAGGGAAATAAGATCCTAGTATTATTAGGAAAATCATTTTGGAGAAGTTTTAGGTACCCCAGAGGCCCTTGTACCACACTTTGAGAATCACTAGATTGCAATATTGTTAGGACAATCAAAGGAAATATGGGCTTGATTTGTAAGTCATTAAAACTACATGCACATTAAAAAGCAGATGCTCAGGCCTTGCCCTTAGAGATGCCAAATCAGTAAATCTGAGTGGGACCAACAAATCTTCATCTTTAACAAGCACCACAGATTAAGTTGATGTAAGTTCTCAAAAATCGCAGTTTGGGAAAACCAGTTAAAGACCAAATCCACTCTAGAGTGTTTCCCCCACTAAGATTTTAAAAGCTGTATTTCCATATCTTCAAAAATCTCCATTAATGCTTCCCAGAGTCTGAGACCAAAAAACAAACAAAAAAACAAAACCAAAGAAGTTTAAAATAGGTAGTTTCCTCTGATTTTCTGTGGCAATAGCAATTGCATGGAATTGGGGGTGTACATACGGAAAAGTGACTTAGTAAGTCACTTAACGTAAGTCTGGGACTCTGGAAAGTCAGTAAGAAATTTGTAGCAAGTGCCTTCCTGACCGCCAAGTTGATCGGGCATCGGAATTCAAAATGTTGAATCCCATGCTATGTCAAAGGCTGAGAAAGTTTTTAGACTCTCATCTTTAAGCTTACAGTCTTTTGGATAGATACATATCTGATAGAAGAAGGAAACTGATAAGTCTTACAATTGAATACTCTGTGTGTAGGTGACTTACAGAGCAAAAGAATTCATCCAAAATTAAGAGGGTAATGGTGACAATTTAAGTGAGAGGGCTTCTTGAACAAGGTGAAATTGGAGTCGGATACTGTAGAGGGTGGAATTTCCGCAGGAAGATATTGTTGGGGAGGGGCAGGAAATTTTAAGCAAAGGGGACAATTAGAACCAGAACTTTTTTTTTTTTTACATTAAGAAAACAATTTTATTTACAACAGTATCAAAAAGAAAAAATACATAGGAATCTTTAACAATATAGAACCAGACCTTTAAAATAAAAAGTTATTTGGAGACATTGGAGAGTAAAACAAGTATAGTTAAGGCTTTGAGCCATGACAAGAAGCTGGGAAGATTATAGGATTTAAGCAAAGAAGGGAATGATAGTGATAATCAGCCTCTAGATGAGGAAACAGACCACTATAGATCATAGCTGATTGGTGACAGAGGTGTAACTAAAAAACAGACTTCTAGATCCATTCATTCCTTCAGCAAACAATTATTCTGCACACAGGCACTATTGGGCTCCATCCAGCAACTTCTGTTCTGCCTCCTGAAACTTCCTGGAGAATTACGGATGCCTGACCAACATTTGAAGTTTATCTCTTGGGCAGTGGAAAATCAATAGATTTTTAAATCATCTTGACTTTCTTGGATGTGTGTTCAGGACCAGTTCTGAGAGGAGCAGTGTTTGGGGTAGGGTTGGAGTTAATGAGACCCATTTAGAAATTAAAAGAATAGTGTGGTACCCAGGTTAGGTAAAAGGACTGTGACCTTGGGTGGGACACCGTATGATTTAATTGAAAAACGCCTAGGAAGTGGAAAAATAATATCAATGGCATGTATTTATAATATACCCACATTCGTTCACAACTACTGTATGAGGTCACTACTCTTAAAATAACCTTGGGGGCGCCTGGGTGGCGCAGTCGGTTAAGCGTCCGACTTCAGCCAGGTCACGATCTCGCGGTCCGTGAGTTCGAGCCCCGCGTCAGGCTCTGGGCTGATGGCTCGGAGCCTGGAGCCTGTTTCCGATTCTGTGTCTCCCTCTCTCTCTGCCCCTCCCCTGTTCATGCTCTGTCTCTCTCTGTCCCAAATAAATAAATAAAAACGTTGAAAAAAATTAAAAAAAAAAAAAGAAAAAAAAATTAAAAAAAAAAAATAACCTTGTAGATGTGAAAACTAAGACCTCTCAAGCCATGGCTTCATCCAGGGATAAGATCAGGATGATCTTATAACTTTGATCTTGCAAAATTGAAAGGATTATATCGTGTGGCTATCATCTAAAATGGGTATACGCTGCACAAGTAGATGTAAGGGCGAGAATGAGAAGTTCTATTTTAGTTATATGGACTTTGATTTTTTGGACTATAGAAAAAAAAAAATTGGGTAAGGAGATCGTAAATCTAGGCCCCTGACATTGATCTTTGTCATTTGCATCCAGTAGCTCAGCAAATGCTTATGGCAGAAGGATGTAAGTCACGGTTACAGAAAATAATTGTGGGTTTAAAGCAAAGCTCCAATAAGTACAGAGGACGGTGTTTTTCAGTGGGCCAGAAAATATGCAGAAGTTTGAGCTGAGTGCCCAAATGCTAGCTATGAGGTGTGTGATGGCACTAAGATATCCTTGGGAGCATAAGGGCCATTTGAATTAGGAACTTTTCAGAAAATGACCCTCACCATGGTGATTTCTGTTTGAATATTACTAACCTTTCTATGTTTCAGATCTCTGTTTTTTATGTTTGTTTTTTGCAAAGGATGGAAGAGTGCTAAAAATCTATTCTTCATTTGCTTTTTCTCCCCCTTGCCAATTTGGAATGCCACTTTGACCATTGTGTGCCAGGCATGGGGAACTTCTCCATTTTTCAAGTGTAACAGTGCAGGCAGAGAAGAGTGGATGAGCTGTAAAGACAAGCTAGAGCACATTTAATTATGGAGAATAAAGCATTAATATCTCCGTATACTTAAAATCAATACCATCTGGGCATCAGTGTTTCCCTGCTTTGTGTTATCTCAGAACTATTTGTACAAATAGCAGTTTCTTCAGCCAACTTAATATTGAGCCACGAGAACAGAAATCAGCCACATTACTTCCTTATTTACTCCTGTTGAGAATTGGAGCAGGATGGAAATATTTCTTCTCTCAGAAGCTGGCAGAAAAAGCAACAGGGCAATCTGTTAGTCATGACAGCTTAAACGCTTTCTTTTCTTTTCTTTCTTTCTTATGATATAGCCATATTGAGAATGGTTCTGTCAGGTAAAATCATCTAAATTTCTGATTATTCATGATCCTAGAAAAGCTGATATTTTACTGTATCTAAAAGATGAAAAAGGAGTTAGATTAAATTTGAGTATCACTTTTCTATTATTCTTACTAATGCTGAAGGAAGGTAATAAAACATTCTACCAAGTGACTTCACCCACAAGCATAGCATAGGCCTTTTTAACTGTAAGAAGGTGGCACTTTGATTTTGCTTTTTGAACTCTCCTCTTAGCCTCCAAATGTCAGCTGCAGCATTAAGAAATAGTAGACATGGGCACCTGGGTGGCTCAGTCAGTTAAGCCTCCGACTTAAGCTCAGGTCATGGTCTCACGGGTTCATGAGTTTGAGCCCCACGTCGGCCTTTGTGCTGACAGCTCAGGGCCTGGAACTTGCTTCGGATTCTGTGTCTCCCTCTCTCTCTGCCCCTCCCCCCACCAATAAACATTAAAAATTTTTTTTAATTAAAAAAAAAAATGAAATAGCAAGTATGATATTATTATGGGAAGTCCCAAAACTAGTTCGTAAATTCCTGGACATCCCTTGCAGTACCCAGTATTTCATCTTGCACATGATGGGCCTGTGATTTAGCTGTTTGAAAATGCACCAGAATGAGTAGCATGGTCATAGTCCATGTAATTTTTGTTGAAAGTAGCAGACTGATTCTGACACAAGTAAAAGGAAATTTAATATGAAGAGTTATTCTGATCCTAAGGGTGATTTGTTCCTTTACTCTTTTTTCTGCTTCTGTCACCGTCTTGGACCCATCCATACCTTTGCCACTTTTTTCTCTCCCAGCTGCTCAACAGCATCTTATTTGCAAATGGGTTGTGTCCTTTAGTAGCTCAGACTAGAAATACTTTGTGTTTGGGATGTCCATGGTAGGAGCACGAAGTGCCTGGGCTGAGTCTGCCTTTATTGACCAGACATATTGCTCTCCTGGCACAAAATCAGCGTACCAGGCTACTTCTGCCACCTTAGACTTTGACCTAAGGGCAGTTTAAGGGTGTTCATAGTGTTTTTCTAAACCCTGTCTTGTAGGTTTCTTGAAACTTCTAGTAAAGGCAAATGGTTGTGTCTGTACAGAACAGAACCATAAATCTCGGCCACATGGGCAGCTGGAGCACTGCACTCAGGTGTACAAAGAGGAGAGGAGGTGGAAATCCACAATGAGGATTACCAGGTAGCCACAGCCACACTTTAATCACTTTTGCTGAATTTAATCTTTTTTCTCCTACTTAACCATTTCTCCATTTCCTTTCTTGTTTTTACACTCAGTCTTAATTTTTGTGGATTTAATTTTGAAAGAAACTGAATAAAGACGTTTTTTTCTTTAAAAAAAAAAGTCACATTGGAGGAAGGAAGCAGAATTTTGTCAGGAGCCAGAGCAGCACTTCAGTCAGTCTCTTTCTTTTCCCCTCTGCTCTCCTTCCCATCCCCCTCCACTACCCCCCACCCCCCACTCCCCCATCTCTCTCTTTCTCCATCCCTGTTGTCCTGTCTCTCTGCTTTTCTTTGTATGTGGCCCAAACTGGACTGCCTCGACCCCTTCTCTTCCTCACATTGGCCCTAACCCGGCCACTGTGTCTCAATTCTAAATTCCAAGATCAAAGCTTCTCGTTAGTTAGTCAGCCAAAGGGTTGACTTCCTCCAAGGCCCCAGAACATAGAGGCAGGTCTCACAAAAGGGAAGGGTAAGCTAGGCACATCACAACCAAGATTCTTGGCCACAAACTCAGAGTGCATAAAAACAATGTAATGTATCTTGGCTGGACTCCAGGTTCAGTTTACAGTGCCTGTTTGAGCCATATTATTGCAGAATAGTATTTGCCATGAGCAGAAGAAAAATGTGAAATTTAATTTTTTTTTTCAACGTTTATTTATTTTTGGGACAGAGAGAGACAGAGCATGAACAGGGGAGGGGCAGAGAGAGAGGAAGACACAGAATCGGAAACAGGCTCCAGGCTCTGAGCCGTCAGCCCAGAGCCTGACGCGGGGCTCGAACTCACGGACCGCGAGATCGTGACCTGGCTGAAGTCGGACGCTTAACCGACTGCGCCACCCAGGTGCCCCTGAAATTTAAAGTTACAGATTGAAATTACATAATAATGTCTCCCCTCTCCAACATTTTTATTTTTTTTTATTTTTTCTAATATTTATTTATTTTTGGGAGAGCGTAAGTGGGGGAGGGGCAGAGAGGAGGACAGAGGGTCCAAAGTGGGCTCTGTGCTGACAGGCTGACAGCAGCGAGCCCCATGTGGGGCTCAAACTCACGAACTGCAGGATCATGACCTGAGCAGAAAACAGAGGGACACTCAACAGGCTGAGCCACCCAGGCGCCCCACCTCTCCAAGATTTTTAAATGGTTGCATAGTATTCTGAGTAGAAGTGTTTCATTTATCTTAAATAATGATTTTACCATCAGCTGTAGATTTTAGCACAGTATCTGAAAGGACAATCGGTAATAATAACTAGAGGGGTGCCTGGGTAGCTCCAGATGGTTAAGCATCTGACTCTTGATTTCGGCTCAGGTCCTGATCTCGCAGTTTCCTGAGTTCAAGCCCAGCATGGGGCTCTGTGCTGACAGCGTGGAGCCTGTTTAGGATTCTTCCTCTTTCTCTGCCCTGCCCACTTGCACACTGTCTGACTCTCAAAATAATAAATAAACTTAAAAAAAATTAACTAGAGGTTATTTAGTAATTACTACTACCAGACTCTGCTTTATATATACTATTTTCTTCAAGCCTCACAATAGTCCAATAAGAACAGGTACTATTATTTTCCCTATTTTAAAGATGAGGGCACTGGGGCACAGAGAGATTTGGTCATTTACAAAAGTTGCAGGGCTGGTTAGAGTCCATCAGGATTCAAATCCAGGAAATCTGGCTCTAGAGACTGTTCTCTGAACTTCTCTCTGTTATCCTGCCTTTCTCAGAAGTCTGCAATTATGTTGATCCAGGGTAACCTAAGTCCAGAATAGAAAGTGAGTAATAGTTCTCTCTTATTGGAAGTGTTCAAACAGCCTGCAGCACCATTAGGCAATGCTGTCGTAGAGGAAATAAGGAAGTGTAGTCCTAGTCTCTGGATGCCAGTCCATGGATCCTCTGCCTCAAGATCATCCAGGGAGCTAATTAGACACCATAAATTCCAAGTTCCAAGTCCAGAGGTTCTTACTAGGTCTGGGGCGGGACCCAGGAATCTATATTTTTAACAAGCTCTGTGGATATTAGTAGTCAACCTGGCTTAGATACTGTGGGCTTATAATCTTTTATCCCTACTATTATCTCCTAGGACAAGATGGCGATGAAGACTTTGGGAGTTGGGGTTGACTTAAGGACTGCCTTTAGCCACTATGCCTCTCAAGTTCTCTGGACATTGTTAGTATCGGCCGTCTCAGAATATAATAAGTGCTAGTAAATGCACGTCAGTTTGAATAATTATCCCTGTTGCATAACATTCTTCAATTTACAAATATACATCGCACACTATCAAATTTAAACTAATCTCCATGAGTAAATATTTATTGAACATGTGCTAGTTTTGAGGTATAGCAATAAAAATATAGTCCTTTGCTTAAGGAACTGACTCATAGGTGAGATGAGGTGGACTCCCTAGCAATACAAGCAGTGCATACCAAAGCCGGTCAGTAGTGTAATGGTGAGAACTACAGGGGCTTGGGGGAAAGCCACCCTGCGTCCAGGCATACTCTGGATTCATGTGGAATGGAGAGCCAGCACTGGAGAGGAGACCCAGGGAAGCTGCATGAAGGGATTCCACACAGCAATAACACTGCCAGGACACCGCTTGCCCCACAGCCCTCCATATAGAGGCTATTTATTCTTCCAAAGCTGCTGCATCTCAGTAGGGAGAGGGAATCCATTTTCTTCTGGTTCCAGTGTCTTCTACTCTAGCTGCATTGATCCTGGGAGGACATGACCTTTCCTACAGGTGATCTACCCCACTCTTGAGCTTCCAAGCTATTTGATCCCTTCATCTTGGACACTGGTCTTCTTCATCACTTCAGGCTCCTATTCCAGTTCCCAAAGTCCACCTCCAGTTTTGCTGTTGGCCCAGACTGCTTCCCGAATCAGGAAGCTGACCCAGCACACTGTCCACCCTTTCTCATTACACCACCTGTAGCTCTTTCTCCTGAACACCTCCTAACCAGTGATCCCTCTGCTTTTTCCCTGTCCCTTTACTAGGACACTTCTTTTCCATTCACAATCCCTATTTATCCCTCACGTACTGTTGCACACCTCACTTTCTCAAGAAGGCTTTCCCTGACAAGGTTAGCTCCCCACATTGGGTACTTCTGTAGCATCCTGTACTTTCTCTTGGGCAGCATTTACCATATTTTGTCTGTAATTAGTGTCTATGTCCCCTGCCAGACTGAGCTCCATGAAGTCAGAGGTGGTGTCTGTAATACATAGAAAGTGCTCCATGGATGCAAGAGAATAGATGAAAATGTATACCTCTAGTCTAAAATTGTGGTTCTGAACTCAGTGGTGGAACCAGTGGGAAAGAGGAGGAGGATGGCTGGATAAGAAATGAGGTAGTATTAGAATGAAGTGGAGTTGTGGGTGTTTTATTTGTTTTGTTTTGTTTTTCCTGACAAAGAGAGGAGGCCTCTGGCTCAGAGCCTTTAGCAGACAGCAGTTAATAACACTGCTTTGTTTTCATCACGTTTATGTGTACAGTTACTTTTATTTACAGATGTGATATAGACTCTCCTTTTAAAATAAATGATTTAATCATATGCAGGATTTAAGAAACAAAACAGATGAGCATAGGAGAAGGGAAGGAAAAATAAGATAAAAACAGGGAAGCAAACCATAAGAGACTCTTAAATACAAAGAACAAACAGTTGCTGGAGGGGTGTTGGGTGGGGGGATGGGCTAAATGTGTGATGGGCATTAAGGAGGGTACTTGTTGGTATGAGCACTGGGTGTTATATGTTAGTGCTGAATCACTGGGTTCTACTCCTGAAGCCATTATTACACCATATAGTAACTAGAATTTAAATAAAAAATTTAAAAAATAATTTAAAAAATGTATGAAAGCAAAATAATGAGTTGACTTAAAGAAAAAGCATAAATAATAATAATAATTTTGTATACTGATGTTGAAAAAAAAAAATGGCCAGTAGAAGAAAGGAATGAAATTAGGAAAATGCTGACTTGGATGCAGCCACAGGAACTCTTGATGACAGTCCTAGGGAAGACTGGAGCACTTTTTCAGCACAGTCGTTTCCTATCACCATTGAGAACCCATCATCTAGAATAAAGGACAAAAATCATGTCCACTGGTTGTTGTATGTATTGTACTGAAAAAGAGCTTGGGAGCTCACACGTCAGGGCCCAGCACAGTGCCTGGCTTATGACAGTCGCTCAATAAATGTGATTTCCATTGTTTCTACTCACCACTCTGTCCCACTAGAGACCAGGATTCTCCTGCTAACATATAGGATAGCCTAAAGGAGCACGTCACTGACATGAATGGATTAAATCACATAATTTCCAAAATCCCCTCCAATGCCCAAGGTGTTTCCTTTAGTGTCATTTTATTTGGGTTTGGGAAGGAAATAGAAGTAAACACATGTGTTCAATCTATGTATAGCAAAGTCTGAAGTCCTTCGTTTTACTCTAAATAGTCCGTTCTTAAATGTTAAAGATATAGCAAGATTTAGAAAATTATTATTATTATTCAGCCAACCTTTCAAGGGCTAATGAAAATTAAATGACATTTACAACTTACTATGATTCAGACTTTGAGGAGTTTAATGGCTAAATACAATGATCCATTGCTTTTTATGTTCTGTGATCAAGCAGCCTTTGTGTAAGTATAAAGGGGAGTCATTTCCAAAACTAATTATTTTGGGCCTTTGTAAGAAATAAAGCTAGGCATTTCATCCTGTCTTTTAAAGAAATAGAAGTTGAAATTTTTCTTTGAGAGTCATTGATTTAAAAGAGGAACCAGATTAACAGGAAGATGATCATAATCACATAAACTCTTAGACTGGGATATTTTGTTCTTTGTTCATGGTATTTTGTTTGTCTGGCAATCTTTCCCTGTACTTTATATTTGCATTTCGACCAAGTAGATATTTAAGATGTCAATTCCTCCCTTAGCTTATTTGGCAGACTTTGAGCTAAAACTTGGTATTCTCACAAACTGTTAAATATGCTGTATTTTGCCTCTTGATATCAAAGAAACTATTAATGGGAAATTCTTTTGTCTAACATTCTTGCTCAAGAGGGAGATCCTAAAGCCTCAGAAGTCAATAACTGTGTATGTAGTAGTACGGTTTTCTTTCTAATATTGAAACAAACAAAAAAACTACCTTAAGTATCCCTGCATTATTTAAAGCTAATATTTTATGTACTTGGATTGCTCAAATTTTGAGCTCCAGGCTCATGATTATAATGTACCAGTTGATTTACATTATTGATATAACAACAGATGGTAATGACGCAGGTTGAAATAAAAGATCATTAAGCTAAATATTTTAGCTTTCATTGGCTCCCTGTTGCCTAAGATTTGTCAGAGTGAAATAGAATCACAGCCTTTCAGAACTAGAAGAGTCTTTAGAGAGGTCTCATCTAGTCTTTGATTTGACGGATGAGAAAACGGCTGAGGGAGAATACTACTTGCCAAGGTCTTATTGCTTGTTAGTAGCAAAGCTAGGACCAGAATCTAGGTCTGCCTGCCATTTCCTAATTCAGTGCTTTTTTCTACTGTCTCTCTGAGATTTTTAGGTGGGTGTTCTTTCTTTCTGTTTTGTTCCCTGATGTCAGTGCCAATTATTCTAATCAATTTCACATCTCTTCTTTTCTAGAACATAGACTTTCACCCTGTTGTGAGTCTTTGTTGGCTAAACTTTATATCTGGCTTTCTTTTAGGTTGGTCTCCACTCACATCTTTTAATCTTGAAGATTTCAAAATACAGCGGAATCTCCCACTTTTTTGGAAAACTCCAATACCAAGCCATAAATTACCCACCGTGCTCTTGTTATAGTATAGAAGCTTTTGAGTTCTCCAAATCTAAACAAGATTTTCTCCCATTTTTCCATGAAGCCACATTGTTGTTTATTCACTTTAGTGGCGAGTGTTATTGTGCCAGCAGCTTTTGTTTTGGAAGATGTAGGCTTCAACCAAATGGCCCCACTGGGAACAAATCATAGCTCTTTCAATTCATCATTTCCTCCAAGCTTTGAACTCTCAGCAGGTTCCCACTCAGGAGACGATGTTATCATAGCCAAAGAGGGAACTAGTGTTTCAATTGAGTGTCTTCTCACAGTCGACCACTATGAAGATGTCCGTTGGTACAACTCAAAAGGACAGCAACTGGACGGCAGAGGCAGAGGTAACTAATCAAGGTTACTCATTTCCTGTTACTTCTGTCTTCTTGGTTGTATGACATGTTCCACAAAGAAAGCTCAATGATGTGCCATGGGAATAGTTAAAACTTTTGGAAGGCCTGGAGTATTTCTGATAGGTATTAGAGAAAGCAAAATAATTATAATTGCTTAACCAGAAGAAGAAAGAATAGTTGTAAATTTAAAAGGTGTTCACATGTGGAGCACGTGGGTGGCTCAATTGGTTGAGCGTCCGACTTGGCTCAGGTCATGATCTCATAGTTCATGAGTTCGAGCCCCACATCCGGCTCTGGGCTGATAGCTCAGACCTTGGAACCTGCCTCAGATTCTGCCGTCTCCCTCTCTCTCTGCCCCTCCCCCGCTCATGCTCACATGCGCACACTCTCATAAATAAATAAACATTAAAAAAAATTTTTTTAAGGTGTTCACTTGATGACAAGGAGCTATTGTCTCTCCTCTTGCTGAGCTGGTTTCCTTATTCATTGAAGGTAGACTACATCAGGGCTGCTGTAGACAGCTGTACAGGCTACGCACCGCACAACCCCTTTGACCTAGACTGTATTGTGCACAATACAGTGTGGTAGCCCTATGTGCATACAACAGGAAGGGGGTTGGCTAAGCTTAAGTAAGTTTGTCATAAATTTTAAAATTTTGTTTGGAAATGAGTTACTAAATATTTTAGAGAAAATCCAGGATGTTTTTTTTTTTTTTAAGATTATAGCTCTGTGCATAAAACTTAAAGTCCCTCTGAGAATTAGAAGGGCACGGAGGAGGAGCTCTGGAAGCCCTTCCAGCTCAATTTTTTTCATGCTATACCTTAATTTATTTGAAAACAGGAGATCTTCTCTTGTATTTTTTGCCTCTCAGTCTTAAAAATCGCCCAAACAGCATAATCGACCAAGGTGTCATTTTTGACAGGTTTTTATTTGATTGTGCTGTTAGTAAACCTGTGAACACATCTTAGAGCACTATTTCCTTAACTGGTATTCTACTGGAAAGATCTTTTTAAAGACTACTTGCATTAAAGTACCTCAAAAAGAAATCACCATGAAAATCAATGGGGTAAAGATTAAATTCTGGGATACTCACAAGCTACACTTTCAGAAAAGGCCCTTCTTGTCTTTTTTGCTAGAAAGCTACTCTCACCTCTTGGAATATAAAGGATATTTGCTTATTCATATTAGAATGGAAAATGGAAGAAGAGACAGATGGTGTTTTCTTTTAAAGTCTACGCTAAACATTTTAACTTTCTATAAACTGAATAACTGGCCACCAAGGGATTGA
Source organism: Herpailurus yagouaroundi (assembly GCF_014898765.1). Lineage (NCBI taxonomy): Eukaryota > Metazoa > Chordata > Mammalia > Carnivora > Felidae > Herpailurus > Herpailurus yagouaroundi. The sequence goes on from NW_024412377.1 coordinate 46,030,982, forward strand.
AGAGTTTGAACTGTTAGAACAGAACATTTTTAATCGGCTTCTGAAGAATGTAGATCTATTGAATCGGGATCTCTAGAGTGGTGCCCAGAATGTGTATTTTGAACATGATTTAGGGTTTCACATATGGACCCATTCGTCTAGACTGTTATTTCCTTTGGCTCTAGGATCCAGACCAAACGCGTGTGAGATTTGAATTATTCAGTCAGTGTGATCATTACAGCCTGAATGCATAAACAAAGCCTAGGTTAGCAGGAGACCAGCCGAGTGGAATGGCAGTTTCATTTTCCTGTTTTGCCTTTACTTTGAAAACCACCAGCATCTATCATTGATGCTTTCAGTAACAGCCCTGGAAAATTTTATTAAGTTTTATGAATCTCTAGTGAGAGGAGTTTAAAGAGCATGTCAGTCTAGTATAAGGTTCATAAATCTTGAGCTATTATCAGCAAGTAAGCTGGAGAGTTTACATTGTGGTCGTAGTACAGTGGCTGATGAATGGAGTGTATGTACTTCATCATACTTTGGATTCATAGGATATCCTTCTCATAGCTCCCAAGTTCGTAGAACAGCAGCTTGTGGAATAATGAATATATTCATAGCTACATATTTCTCTTTTTTTTTTTTTATGTTAGGTTAGTGATGGCTCCTAAATGTAACTGTAGAATTTAGATAAATTTTGATGACAATAAAAATGGGCATAATCCAGAGTGCTTACTAATTGATGTGCCATTCATGTCAGGAAGGAAGACTTTGATTCCCTTTTTTAAGTTCCGGGCTGTTTAAATTCCTACTGTGGACATAAAAGTCTGCCCTTTCTTACATGATGTATACAAGTAGCAGAACCTAATAGAAGACTTGAGTTAAGGCACTCTCATGAAGAGACGGAGTATTGGTAAGGTGGTCGGCATATTTAGCAGTAATATTCTTTATGCTGTAATTTTTTTGTGTCTGTTGGGTTATCAGGTGGAAAATGGTTGGTTTCTGATAACTTCCTGAATATCACCAGCGTAGCCTTCGATGACCGAGGGCTCTACACGTGTTTCACCGCCTCTCCAATTCGTGCCTCCTACTCCGTCACCCTGCGCGTTATCTTCACCTCAGGAGACATGAGTGTCTACTACATGGTTGTTTGCCTCATTGCCTTTACCATCACCCTCATCTTGAACGTCACGCGGCTGTGCATGATGAGCAGCCATCTTCGTAAGACAGAGAAGGCCATCAACGAATTCTTCAGAACTGAAGGGGCCGAGAAGCTGCAGAAGGCCTTTGAGATTGCAAAGCGCATCCCCATCATCACGTCAGCCAAAACTCTGGAGCTCGCCAAAGTCACACAATTTAAGACCATGGAGTTTGCCCGTTATATCGAAGAGCTGGCAAGAAGCGTCCCTCTTCCGCCCCTTATTCTAAACTGTCGGGCCTTCGTTGAGGAGATGTTCGAGGCCGTGCGAGTGGACGACCCTGATGACATGGGAGAAAGAATTAAAGAGAGACCTGCCTTGAACGCTCAAGGTGGCATCTATGTCATTAACCCAGAGATGGGCCGGAGTAATTCACCGGGAGGAGACTCGGATGACGGTTCTCTGAATGAACAAGGCCAGGAAATAGCAGTTCAGGTTTCTGTCCACCTTCAGTCAGAAACCAAAAGTATTGATACAGATTCCCAAGACAGCAGTCATTTCAGCCCACCTGATGATACAGGATCTGCCGAATTGAACTCTTACTCCAAAGATGGGACATATGAAAGCCATCAGCTGTGAGCTATCCCAGTACCTACGAAAACTGCTCTCACAAGAGGAACTTGTTTCATGCAGGAAGTAACATTTTTACCAAAAGATGACTGGGGTTTTCCCTCTTGTTAATATTAAGCACATCAGAATGTGAACTATTGCCAAAATCTTTGTAAAATTTTCTGTGTTTTTCATATCTATTTCTTAGTCATGTTTCTGGAGCTTGATTAAGTGACACGTGTTAAGATTTAAAGGAGCCTGAGAGAGAAACAAAATGGAGAAAATACCACACTAAAAGTTCCATGGCTTCTCTTCTGGTCATGCTTCATCCAGCGGTTAGGGCTGACATCTTGAGGTCTCAGTTTTCCCACCAATAAGACGAGGGATTTGCATTAGGTATCTAAAGTCATTTGTAGCCCTGTAACTTCTTACCTGTCCCCTTTAAACCAACAGAATTATCAGCACATCTCTAAATAAACCCTTCCCTAGACTTTAAGTCCTTTTTATGGAAAGGACCAAGCTCAGACTTTATTTTGTGATTTAGATTCCCACACCGATGCCGTGGCGCATAGAGGTCTGGGTGTTTTTCAGATATTTCACCATGTGGAGTGTGCAATTGTATGTGCTAGGTTGAATCTCTTTAGTGTCACCCATGTTTGTATTACACAGATATCAGGGAGCTAACTGTTCATTAATAAACTACTTTCCATGAGTACATTGGTCCTTTTGGGGAGTGTAGCATGTCTTTTTAACTTATCGAAGCAGCATTTAGTTTATTGAGCTGGCAGTGATTTCCCAACTGATCTCCAAAAGTGAGCAATTTGTTCTTAAGGAATAATGTCTTCAGTGCTTTTAGAATAAGGAACAACATCAGATCACCTATCCTCTATTTCTGGTAAATCATGGATTTTGACATTTCTGTTCATAGAATTTCTCAGGCTTTCCATTTTTGAAAGTTCTGGACTCTGTAATGGGGTTCTGTATTTGGGATCCCATTCCAGGGGGAAACTCAGAGCTGGGTTCCTCTTGAGACTTCTGTCAACACCCTTGCCCTCCTTGATCGTAAATATGGTGCTAAAGGCTGCATGCCTCCTTGTTTGTTTGGTTTGTTTTTTAATATTGTTGGCGTTTTTATTTTTGTGTACTTCAGATGTAGAATTCTGAGCTAGGACTGCTTTTGTGGTCTTTCTGAGAAGCACTAACCTGAAATAAGATTAGATAATGGTGTGTGGTATCTGTGAGTATATTAAATATGTAGACATAGATGTAGGTACCAGTGTATAGATATATACAAACACACAAATGATCTAGATACAAAGAGGGAGAAAAATTATGGATGGGGCCACCTGATTCAGCTGTGTATAATGAACACTTAAGACCGTATTTCTTGCCTGGCTGAGGCCTGATACAATAGAATTGTAAATACTCTTCAGAATAATTTCCTCAGCTACAGGAAGCTTGGTGTCATATGATTTTTAAGAACTTGGCTGTGGAGCTCCATTTGGTGCTTCATGTGTCTTCATTTGGCTTCTGATTATCGAAGCATTCCTTGAACTAGAGGTTCCTGAGGGAAATGTTCAGAGGAGGTTTTATCAGGATTTTAATTTAAGGTTTCGTATGGAGGAAAGCGAGGAGATAGAGAGCATAACCAGATAGAACTCATACCTCCCTTTGTCCAGCCTTATCGGAAGTAATACATCTCTTCTGGATAGCGTGAATGAATCAATGTGTAGTTTTATCAGATGGCATTACGGATAAAGATGATAATGCTGCCTTTTCTGTCTCTCAGGCTGTTTCCATGGAAACCTCCAGAGCCAAACAAAAGCTACCAATCATTTAGCCAAAGCTTGCCTTGGCTCGTAAACCTGCATGTCTTTAAGGAATGCTGTTTTCATACCTTTGGCTGTGAGAGCAAGGGCTCCTCACCGTACTCTAGATTATAGAACACTTTTTGCCTTCCCAGGCTGTTTCTTTTGAGAAATTAAAAATGCTAAAAGTCCCTTGTCTGAGGTCTGTTCCCTGAACATCCCTCCGATCTTCAGATAGTACCTCCAGCCCCATCCCAGTATAGCGACTTTGCAGTCATCTAGACTCATGTTAAAAAGAGAATGGATTTATCCCACCACCTGTTCTCATGATGGACATGAGCGTCTGGAACCATAGACATATTTAATGGTCACAGCCCTGGGAAACAGGACTTTGGAAAAATATAATAAATAATGAAAAAAATCGATATGTTTACACAAATACTGTATAACAATTAGGTATAGGCTACTCCAGTTTGTTCTGGTTAGATTATTTTAGAAACACAGTGGTGATTTAATTTGGTGGCCAAAGTAATTGGATCACTTTGGATATTCCAGATTATGGTGCCAGTGGTAAAGAATTACAGCAGTCAGAATTTAATTGGAGTTGGTCTTACTTTCTAAAGCTAGTTTCCAAGAGGAAGAAAACGACACATTAATATTTTCTGTATCTAATCAAATACTCTTCATATATAATTAATAGTCTCATGTTCTGTTTTTATAAAATCCTTAACCTTTTGAACTTAAACTACAGTCTAAAAGTCTTTTGACAACTGTGGTGTAATTAATCTTTTGTTTCACTGGATTTTATGGTTAGTGAAAATGTCTTTACTCAGCAAATGTATTTAAATAGTTCTCTCATCTCATTTATAAATTTTGTATTGTGACTTACCTTATTGTCCTTATGAAATGACAGGATGGCTTTGTGAAATAAATTTACCAAAAATAGATATGTCAACATTTTTATAGATTCTTTGCCAGCTGAAACCAGACAGGCATCTTTTGAGTTGATACCCCCGTTGAGTTTTAGCCTATCCTCAAAGTTGAATCTGTTTTGATAGTTAAACTCTTGATTCAGAACCAGTGAGCACTTATATTTACTACCAATTACCTTGATATAAATACCTTAGGAGTTGCTGATCTGGAATGGTGAAAAGGTTCCTGGCTTCTTTGCCTCGCTTAGCATGCATTTTGAAATCAAAGCACGCTGCTTTCTGTGTGGTCCTCCAGCCTCAGTGAACCCCTGGTGCAGTCCTCTCCATGTCCTCCCTGCATGTAGTTTCACCCTAGATCAGACTCTGTCTCCCTTGTCCCAGAGTGTCACGGGAGCATGGCATGCTTGTTTTCCAGAGCACAGCCGGTCATGGGTGCTAGCGTTGTCTCCACACACCAGCACTTCTCACACAAGTATATCATAATTCCTGAGTCACCAGTAAGAGAACACAGCCTTTTCTCATATAGGTCGGGAATTTTGAAAATGCTCATGTTTATACATAAACTCCTAGCTTCTCAATGTTCTCAACATTTCATAAAAGTGCATATTATTTCATATGGTTCAGATGATGTTTGAATGGTTACCATTTTAATAAATACTTACATTATAATTTTGTCCTTTCTTTAAAAAAAGTCATGCTTGAGGGGCGCCTGGGTGGCGCAGTCGGTTAAGCGTCTGACTTCAGCCAGGTCACGATCTCGCGGTCCGTGAGTTCGAGCCCCGCGTCGGGCTCTGGGCTGATGGCTCAGAGCCTGGAGCCTGGTTCCGATTCTGTGTCTCCCTCTCTCTCTGCCCCTCCCCCGTTCATGCTCTGTCTCTCTCTGTCCCAAAAATAAATAAACGTTGAAAAAAAAAATTTTTTTTTAAAAGTCATGCTTGAATATAATTTATTAAATGTTCAATGGACTGTTATTTCATTTGTCTGAAATCTATCATGATCTTCATTTTTATGTGTGATGGAACTTGATGTTAATGATTTCAAACAGGAGTCAAAATGAATTCAACTTGGATTCTACCATGGCTCTGCATTTTAATTTTACAAATACTTAATATGCATCTACGTGTTTTTGATACTATGGGCCATATTGAGATGGGTGTCTTGCCCACAGTTACCATGAAGATGCAGTTACCAGACCAACTGTAGCAATTATTCACTTCTGAGATAAAGCATTCCTGACAAAGACAAGAGCTTGAGCAAAGACCTAAAGAGGCTTTAGCACGTTTTGGAAAACATGATTGGTATGTAAGGTCTGGTAAGATTTGGCACGTGGGAGGGGTACCTCTGGTACAGGCAAATGCCCGCAGTCCCATGGGAGTGAAAGGTGATGACAGAAAAGCACAGGATCTCAGGAGACAGGCAAAGGGAACAGGTAAAGGTCAACTCACTACCTAAATACCACAGATCTGTCACTCTTAGAATGAAAACCTAGTTCCTACCTCCCCATGGCAAAAGGTCACTGGACTTAAGAGTCCTGATACCACCACTAGCCATGTAACAATGTGATTTGGCCTCTCTGGACTTAAGAATTGGAGTTGTCGATACCTAGCTCACAAAATTAACATGAGGATTAAATAAAGCAACATGTAAGCAAACACTGTGCTAGCTGTAACCTGCCATAGAGTGTAAGGGGCCAATAATCATGCATCCAGAGTGTCAGCCTTGTTAGTAGCCATGACTGGTTACATTTAGACTCAACTAAAAATTCCTCCAGTTCTCTCTCAGTCACAGTTAACATGTGGCTGCATGCCACAGAAAACCAGTTGTGGTGGCTTACCCAAATAAGAGGTTTATTATTCTCAAATAACAAGTCCAGACAAAGTCATTCCAAGGCTCAAGTCCAGCACTAAGGACTCAGGCTAGTTTTAGATTCCTCTTCACCCTTAGCATGTGGCTTTCATCCACACGGTCATAAGATGCCTCGGATTGGGCTCCCAGGAGGGCCTCAGACCAGGATTCATCTGCAAGTAGTTTATTTGGAAGGTGATCCCAAGAAGGTAGGAGAGTAGGGAAGTGAGACAGGGAAAAGAAAGCCAATCCAGGGTGCATTAACGAGTGGGTTACTGATTTGGGCAAGTGGTGTTAAGTCCCACTGGTGTTAAGTTCAGGGAGTTCTGTCTGCCCCCAGTGTATGTAGTTCATGCCTCAAAGCTCCCACCTGAAAGCCAAGAAGCTCAGATACGTATGCACCAGCTCCTACCTGTCATTGAGGGCTATTCCCAAGTTCACTAACTGGCACTTTCAACCTGCCACACCTAGGCTGGCATGATCCTATAACCAGCAAAAGCCCTCAGTAGAGTCACAGGAGCTTTCAGGAGGCAAAGAACTTGAGCAAAGACCTAATATTCTGTTGAATATAGGAATGGTGAGTGTCAAGGGGTTATGGATGGAAGGAACACTGACAACACTTGCTACACAGGACAGCTCCTTCACCTTCAGTAACATGTCTATATTGCAGGCAGGGGGAAGGTTAGAAGGGCAAAGGGCAAAGACACATAGCAGTGAGTCTACCTTTTTATCAAGATGACAGCTTTCCTGAAGCCTCCTCACCTGACTCCTGTTACTCAGCTGTCAGATCTGGACTACGTGGCTACCTGTCGTAACTGTCAGAAAACCTGGGGAGATGCATATGTGTATTTTTTTTTAACTGGATACACTGCCTTAAAGGGTTCTATTACTAAGAAAGAAGGGTAAGAATGGAAGCTGTAGGCAGCTGGTAATGTGCGGCAAGGTCACCTTCCCATGAGTTACAGGAACAAGATGTGGTTCTGTAGTGGATAAAGTTGCAAGCCATGTTCCTTGAAGATATTCACATGCATCAACAAAGCAAGAATCAGAAGCAGTAAATCTTAGTCTAAACCTTCAAGCCATCACTTATATTGTCTCCAATACACATGGCTCAAATGGCAGGCAGACAAGTTATAAGATTCTACTGAGGCATAATTGTCTCAATCTAGTTATTCATTAACATGTTAACTGAAACTACCTGCTATTTGCAAGCGCCTCCAGGGGCCAGAGACACCACAATGATAGTGACTGGCAAGTGGTATCTTAATCAGAGTCAGAGAACCCTCTCCAAAGAAGGCATTGGGCTGGGACCCAACTGATGAGGATCCAGACATTCAAAGGTTAGTGGAAGAGGCATTCCAGCTAAAGGAACAAGCAAGGACAAAGGTCCTAGGGAACAAGATTGGCCTATTAGAGAAAGAGAAGAAATAGGCCAGCCTGTGTGGCTGGTGAGGTGAGAGAGAGAGAAGAAAGCAAGGGCCAGAAATATGATTAGATTTCAAAGCCTGTTTTGGCTGGTCCCAGAAATGCATTTTTTAATGAAGAAATGCTAGAAGTACCTAATTTGGAAGAGGAGATTTTACATATTTAGGGAGAAATGTTTGATCATTCAATAGCACTATTTTGTCCTGAGGTCATCTGCAGCTAAAAACAAAACAAAACAAAAACAAAAACAAACAAACGACTGTGCTAATTTTCTTTAAGGAATCAAACTCTTTCAGAGTTCCTTAAATTCCAATCATGTTCTTGAGTTTTCATATTTTCGCTGGAACCTATTGATTAGGAAATATATATGTAAATATACATATGTCGCCCCATCTGCCTGGAAGATATGTGGCCACTGCCAGCATGCTTATTCTTCCTGACAGTTGGGAACACTGCTTTCCCTCCTGCTCAGCCGTGCAAGAGGCAGGACTCAAGTGCCCTAAGTGATGATACATCAGCCTTCGAGGGGCCTCCTTCCAATAGAAGAGCCACCCCCTGGGAAATAGTTTGTCCCTAAGCAGAAGGGAAGTTCATCAGTAGAAACTCCCTCTGTGCAGCAGTTTTGCTCTGTGAATCTCTGCTCTTTCAGAAACTGCAGGCAGACAGTTGGACCAAGCCTGAGGCTACTCTACTCAAACTCCGTGACCCCTTGGGCACAAAAGGCCATGCCTCTTCAATTTTTCAACAAATGTTTGTTGCACACAAAGTAGGGACACTGCCATAAACAAAATCAGAGACGATCCCTGCTCTTGGGAAGTTCAGCCCATGGGAAGACAGAAACTATTCAAATAGTTACACATAGGGTATATAATTAAAAACTGGGAAGTGTGCTAGCAAACGGTTCCATGAGAGCCTAGAACTGAGAAGCCTGATCTAATCAGAGGTCAGAGAAGAATTCCCTAAAGAAGTGACACTTAAAAAAATAGGCATTGATTGAGGACTTACTATGTTCCTATCCCTGAGCAAGAAACTATGGATCTAAGTCATAGATCCCATTGAGAAGGAATTTAAAGATCAGTAGAAAGGTCAGATGTTTCTACAATAAACCACCTGAAAAAGAGTGTGTCATCAATTGCTAAATGGATTAGCACCAGGTAAGAAATGCAAAAGACCTAAAGACGAAAAGTCAGTGGTAGTGGTTTGTGGTTGGGATGAGATTTGGGCTAGAAGCAGAAGGGTGAAGGAGTCAAGGATGGGAAGGAAATGGATTAATATGATCGTGGAACTCAGAAATCTTTACTGATGTCCTATCATCTAAGCAGAAAACAAATCCAATTTCTTGACCCTCCGTGATCTGCTCCCAATCTGTCTCCTTTATCATTTAAGGACCCTTCCACTCCCTTAGAGATACGCTAACATATCCTTCCCTTTATATTATAATTACTCTTTCCTTGACAGTTTGTGAGCAACTTGAGAGATGGCATCATGTATTAGTCACCAATCTTTGTAGCCCCTATTCCCTAGGGTAACACCTTTCATGTAGAAGAGACAGTAAATGTTTAATTTAATGCAACAGGAGGGGTGAAACTCTTGTGTTATGGTGTTTGACCATGACCATTGGTCAGCTTGGGACTCAGGGATGAGGGCTTGGGAGGTGTGCCTGCCCCTTCTCCAACACTTTTTGGTGGCATCACCCACTTTCAAAGTTTTAAATGCCATCTTCACACTGGTGACTCCCAAATGGTTATTTTCAGCTCTCAATGCTCTCTTCCAGACTCATGGATCTAACACCTCCCTACTTGGCATCTCCACTTGGCCAGGCATCTCTAAAAGGCATCTCAAAATTAATATGCTCAAAACAGATTTTTTGATTCCCTGCCCTAATAACAAAAGAATACATCAGTTTCTACCCCCACCATCTTCTCTCAGCAAATGGCACCATCTACTCATTTGCTCAAGCCAAAAACCTGTGTCATCCTTGACTCAATTTGCCTTACTCTTCATACCCAGTAGATCAGCAACTTCTGTTGTGTCACTTCAGAAAACATATATCCGATCCACCCACTACTCTCTACTTCCATTGACACCATCCTAGTGGAAGACACTATCAACTCTGGCCTGTGCTATTTGGGGCCCCTCTGAACTCCCTGCTTCTACTCTTTTCCCCAGGCCATTCATTCTCCACACTGCAACGAGAATGAGCTTTCAAAAGCATAAATTATACCATGTCATCCTCTTATATTTTACTGTGTTTCCCATCACTAGAAGAAAATTCTAGAAAAGAATCCAAACTCCTTACCATGGCCTATAGACCTGGTATGAGGTAGGTCTTTCCTATGTGTCTGGGCAGAGCACTTACTACTCTCCAACTCACTCATTACACCCCATCCATCCTGACCTCCTTGCTCAAACACACGAAGCTTTCTCCCACCTCAAACCTCTGATCCTGTTGTTCCTTCCACCTACAATGATCTTCCCCCACATGGTCCCTTCACTGGCTTTTTCTTGGTATTCAGATCTCAGCTCATTTGTCCCCATTTCAGAGAGGCCTCCCTGACCCCGTAACAGTAGGTGCACCCAGGGCTAGGGTTAGAGTTGGGGTTACATAACTCTCATTTTCATCACAGTGTTTATCATTGTTTGTCTCAGAATACCATAATCTGGGTGGATTAGACAACAGGAATTCTCACAGTTCTGGGGGCTGGGAAGTCTGCGATCAAGGTGCCAGCAGATTGGGTGTCTGGTGAGAGCACACTTTCTTGTTTACAGATGGTTGCCTTCTTGTGGTGTCCTTACGGGGTGGAAAGGGGTGACAGACCTCTCTGGGGCCTCTTTTATAAGGGTACTAATTCCATTCATGACGGCTTCACTTTCACGACCTAATCATCTCCCCAAAGCTATACCTTCTAGTATGATCACGTTAGGGGGTAGGTTTTCAACACATGAATTTTGGAGGATACAAACATTCAGTCTACAGCACTATTTGATATTAATTTTTTCATTTCTTTGTTTACTTGTCTATCATCTATTTCCTCCACCTAGAGTTTCCATTACATGAAAACAGGGACCTTACGTATATTCTTTCCTATCATATTTCCAGCAACTAAAACAGAGCTTGGCACCAAGTTGGCAATCACTAAATATTTGTTGCATCCTTGATAAAGATGGATGGGTGAATACTGAATGATTATGTGAAGTTAAATCATTTGGCATCTTTGACTCAACTTACCTCCTTCCCAGATATAGATTGAAGGTATTATACTACTTGTCTCTCCTAAAACACAAAGGAGGTGGTTAAGATAAATGAGAAAGCTGAAGGCCTTACCACTTATTATGAGAAAAATGTTGGAGTGTATGGGCAAGGAGCCATTTGAACGTGGCAATGACAGCCTAATGGAGAAAGAAATTCATTTGTTTTATTACCCGTGAACCTCCTGGGGACTGCGTAAGATGGGGGAAAATGAAATGTACCCATTTGTAATATAAAAATTCATAAATACAGCTTACATTAATTCAAAGTAGAGTAATACTTTGTTTATCTGGCATCAATAGGTATTTTGCTAAGTGTTTTGGTTTTTTTTAAGATAGTTAATGCTCCCATTGTAAGAAGACTTTTTTCAATTTGACTGTTTTAATGGAAATAGTCTTCAAATGAATTTCAGTGCCACTTTCTCCAGCAAGCACACTAAACAGAGCCTTTTTTGTCACTAACTTGGGGACATCATTATAAGCTTATATTATTATATTTGGATATAAAATAGTGATATACTCCAAAATCACAGAAATGTAGAACTATTATGCTTTCTGAGATCTCTTGTATTACAAGGGTTTTGTCTCTTCTGTCACTGATTTAATCAACATCTAGCACGAGCAACTTGGTTACTGGGGACTATCCCCACAGGGTGATAAACAAGATAAATGTGGTCCCTGCCTTCCCAGAGCCCACAGTCTGATGGGGAAGATGATGGTGATCAAGTAAGTACAAGTAGGACAGGAGTCTCAAACTCTTCCCCCGGTGGTTATAAAGAGCCCCCCCCCCCCCACCCAAAGAAAGGGTCTTTAAGGGGATTCCTACAAAGAAGTTGCTCAGGGCAAGAGTGTTGCTGGAAGATGGGGAAACAGGTGTAGGGGCTGTGAATGGTGAGAGCCAAAGTGCATTTGAGCAGACAAAAGAACACCAGCATCGCTCCTGATAATGCTGCAGAGAGAGTCCTATGGGCCCGGTTGTAGGTCCCTCCTCCCACAGGCCCAGGCTAGGAATTCGAGTCTTCCTTCTAAAAACAAATTAAGTGTTTTTAAACCTGGTCAACATTACCCTTCAAAATATGTGTTATAAGAAAATTAGGTAACCACTAAACCCATTTGTGCTTTCACACATATTTTTGGTTCAGACGAAGTTAAAATAGCGTGGTGCCACATTAATCCACCTTCCACAAACTATGGAATTAGCAGTTGGTGTTCAGGGTCATAGGTATAGTGCAAAAATCGAGAGGTAGATATTCAGGTTTGGAAGGTGCAAGTTTCAGAAAGGAACCTCATTGTTGGAAGCCTATTAAAATATCGTTCATGTAAGAGACCAGTTGAATTCCGTTCAACGTTGTCTGAAATATCTGCTATCTACCTAAGGCCTAAGGAGAAGTTTGTGATGATGGATGAACATGCGCTGGGAATAAACGCCTGAGTCCAGGCCTGTCTCAGCCTCCACCTGTACCCTGGCCTTGGGGAATTCTGTTCCCTACTATGGACCTTAGTTTCCTCTCCTCCAGAATAAGATGATACCCTCCACCCACAGGAATGCTGAGATGCACAAAACTTAGAGGGCAGGAGGTCCAAAGGGGTCCCCACCACCTACTCACCAAGTGACCTTAAGTTTCTCAACTCCTTTGGGCATCACTTTACCTATTTGTGAAAACCCTGCCTCAAGGAATGGCTGTGATGGCTAAAACGCCTGGCACACAGAAAGCAGTCAGTAAATATTAAGATCACTCTTAATAGCTTAATACCGGATGGCTCACTCATTAGCCCAATAAAACAGGAGAAAGAATTTGGGTGTGAGTGCTTCCTTCTGGAAAAAAAAAAGAGACCTCTTATGAATTAAGAACTCATGCTACATGTTATACTTTTCTGGATCCTTTTGAGACTTAGTAACATTTTGGGAAGCATCTTGCACCATCCATCTGTCCAACATTTGTGCTCTGGAATATCTTTCCTCTAACAGCTTGGCCGACTCTGTTTCGCATGTATGCTGTGCTGCTATCCCTGGTCTATCTATTCTGAGCATGTTATTAACCTGAGCTTGTATGTAGCAGTATAAATTCTGCTAAGAGCCAACGTTGTCTTCATTTCTGAGCATCAGTGCAGAAATCTGCTTGCTTGGTTTCTTTATGCTCTCTTTGCAGACCCCGAGGGTGTTAATAACAAGTCACACACTGTCTATTTTTCTTATTATTTTCAAATAACTGTGGTTTAACTGATAAGTTTAATGCATGCATATTATTTTAAATTTTTTTTTTCAACGTTTATTTATTTTTGGGACAGAGAGAGACAGAGCATGAACGGGGGAGGGGCAGAGAGAGAGGGAGACACAGAATCGGAACCAGGCTCCAGGCTCTGAGCCATCAGCCCAGAGCCTGATGCGGGGCTCGAACTCACGGACCGCGAGATCGTGACCTGGCTGAAGTCGGACGCTTAACCGACTGTGCCACCCAGGCGCCCCTAATTTAAAATATGAACAGTATAGAAGCCTTTTAGTTAAAAAAAAAAAAAAAAAAAAAAAAAAAAAAGGTATCTTTTCTTTGTTTCCCACACCCTGCTTCCTGGTAATACTCCCCATATATTAGCAGTATTTTATACACCCTTCCAGAAATGTTATCCCTTCCTTCCTTCCTTTCTATCCCTTCCTGCCTTTCTATTCTACATAATTGTCTTTAGTTTACGCAAGTAAGATTATAGAGTTCTTTCTCACCTTCCTTCCTATCTGTATTTTATATCATTGTGTTTATCTTACCAAAATAGAACCATGCACAAACGGAACTGTTCAGACCCTATATCTCGGACATTTTTCCATAGCAATACCTATCGATCTGCCTCATTCTTTTAAATGACCCTGGTATTGGGGCGCCTGGGTGGCGCAGTCGGTTAAGCGTCCGACTTCAGCCAGGTCACGATCTCGCATTCCGTGGGTTCGAGCCCCGCATCAGGCTCTGGGCTGATGGCTCAGAGCCTGGAGCCTGTTTCCGATTCTGTGTCTCCCTCTCTCTCTGCCCCTCCCCCGTTCATGCTCTGTCTCTCTCTGTCCCAAAAATAAATAAAAGTTGAAAAAAAAAATTTTAAATGACCCTGGTATTATATTAATGTAATGTACCCTTTAACCACTCCTTGTTGATGGGAATCTTAGTTTTTCCAAGCTTTTGCTCTTATAACATATTTGTAACAAATATCTCTGGACATATATCTTTGCACACTTGAGAGACTTTATCTGTAAAATAAGTTCTCAGGAGTTTTAAAACACAGAATAGCATCCTCCTGTATGTTCACGAAGCCATAAGCTTGTCACTGCTGATGCCAGACCTCCAAAAAGAGCTCCTTCCATGAAGTGGCTGTCTTATGGGACAACATAGGTACAATCAATACCTCGAAAGGTATCATTAATCTTTATTGTGAAGATAGGTAATAACATAGCAAAGTCCTTAACAAATATCTGACATAGCATGGTTACCTTAGATGGAGGCTATCAGTCATATTGCCTTTATCCTTGTGAACAACCAGTCAAGAATTTATCCCCAAGGCCTTAGGCTAAATATAACTAGACTCAATGGGTTGGTACAATATTAGTAAATTTTAGATGGCACTGTTTTTAGGATACTTGGGCCCTTATTTAAGAGGAATGTCTGGTAGAACAGGAAAGTCCTTTTTAGGTAGTAAAGGGAAACCTACAAAGCATTATGGTTCAATATTAGAAATTTTCTCTGACTAGTTCTCCAAGAAACCTTGATATTTTCAACAACAAAAATCAATCCATAGCTGATAGGTGTTATTCTGAACACTGGGAGAAAAGGAATTGCCAATTTAGAAAAAGTAGTGTTGGTTTTAAGCTTAGCAAGTCACGAGAACATGATTTGAAAGAACCCTGATCCAGGGACTCATTCATTCATTCATTCATTCATTCAACAAATCAACATTTGTACCCTATTAGGTACCAGGCAGTGTTCCAGGTTACAGAGGATGCAGTGTGAACCAAACAGACACGGGGCCTGAAATTCGGTAGCCGTGTGATCTTGGACAAACCCCTTGCCCTTCTTGGGCTTTACCTTCCCCATCTTTAAAAAAACTGACTGACCTACATTATCTCTCAGCTGTGCTACCAAATTCTGACCAATGGGTACTTGATTAGTTTTCTCGGGCTGCCATAACCCATTACCAGAAAAATGGTGCTTTAGCACAATAGGAGTTTATCCTCTCACAGCTCAGGAAGCTAGAAATCTGAAATCAGGGTGTCAGCAGAACTATGCTCTCTCTGAAGACTCTACAGAGGGACCCTTCCTTGCCTCTTCTGGGCTTCTGTTGTTGCCAGAAATCCTTGGTGTTCCTGGACTTGTGGCTGTGTCCGTCACTCCAATCTCTAACTCCATAGTCACATGGTATCCTCTCTGAGGGTCTGTCTTGTGTCTCTGTTCTCTCTTACAAGGACAACAGTCATTGGAGTAGCCCCGCCACCACCCTGCCCCACCAATCCAATATGACTCATCTGTAACTTTGCCATTCTACCTGCAAAGACCAATTTCCAAATAAGGTCACATTCTAAGGTTCGGGGTGGACGTGAAGTTTGGAGGGAAACTATTCAGCAATTTCCTTTTACTTTACTAAGGATACAGACTGTTAGAGAATGTCCACCAGCAGATACTGAGCTGGACCGGTCATGCATCCTAAAGCGGTTGTGCAGAGGGGGGCCCTCTAAGAGAAAGAGGCAGGGAAGACATCTGAGTATCAAGGCCAGTAGCAAAGGAAGGGAGCATGTTTAAAGGAATCAAAGAGACTGTGCCTTGCAGACAGTGCAACAGGATGCACACAGCCAGACTGAACACCCAGGATGTTCCAGGCAATAAGCAGTTCTGTGCAACAGCAATCTTGCGCTGGGAATGACAGAGCGAAGAGCAAGATATCCAGAAGCTTTTCTTCTGGTTGTAAGCAGGGAAACTTTACAATACTGCTATCGTCATGACGACTTTTAATTGATTGTGGGTTTCTTTGGGGCAGTTCTGAGTCATTTCATCTCTTCTAGTTGAGCACCAAAAAACCTGAAGCATTTGGAAGGGTGTCCCACAAGCAGGGAGCCCGACAGGTAGGTTTGCCAGGCAGGAGTCAAGAGCTTGAGTTCTGGAGGTGACTCGAGGATGTCTCCCATCGCATTGGCTGTTCATTAGTTCATTTTTCAGCACTCAAGCTCTGTTGTCTATAAATTGGAGGTAATAGCAGCACCTTCTCTAGGATTGCAGCAAGGAGGAAATGTTGTATGGGAAATAATTCATGTGTAACATTAAACACAGTGCGAGGAGCATGAAACTGTGCTTAATAAACGTTCATTGTTATTAAAATATCTATTAATTTCTCCCTGTGCTAGAAGATCTTTCCTAACAAAGGTAGAAATGTGTTATTTCTCTCATATTAAAAAGGGGGGGGCTTTCTAGACCCTGTTCTCCTCTGACACCCTCCCTTTACAGCAAAATCTTGCAAAAGACTTGCTTATCCTCTGTCTCCAATTCCTCTCTTCCCATTTTACAAACAGGCCTTCACCCTCTCCCAGCCCCTCCACTGACATTGTTCCCAGTTGCTATGACCCCCATGACCTAGATGCTGTTACAGTCCAGCAGCCAATGCTCAGTCTTCATCCTGTAGGACGGTCAGCAGCTTGTGACCATTGACCTTGCTCTCCTTCTTGAAATATTTTCTCACTGGGGTTCCTGGGTTCTCTTCCTACTTCCTTCCTTCCTACATCAAAGTCCCTCTAGGTCTTCCTCAACCTTCTCTGTTTTATCTATACTCTCCCTAAGTCTCACCTAGCTGTATGGCTTTAAACGTTATCTATCCCTGATGGATCATAAACTTGGATGTCCAGCCCAGCCATCTCCATTTGGCTCTCAAATAGACATCTCACACTTCACACGTTCAAAATCGGGGCGCTTGGGTGGCTCAGTCGGTTAAGCATCGGACTTCCACTTAGGTCATGATATCACAGCTCATGAGTTCAAACACCGCATCTGGCTCTGTGCTGACAGCTCAGAGCCTGGAGCCTGCTTCAGAGTCTCTCTCTGCCCACGCTGACAAAGCAATGGCCTCTAAGGTCCACAGTCAGTGTTTCAAAGAGGCAGCAGCATCAGACTCCGCCGGAAGGCTTGTGAGAAAACATGGACCGCTGGAACCCCCTCACAGAGCTCTTGGCTACGCACGGCTGGGTCAGGGCCCAGGAATTTGCATCTCTAATAAGCCTCCACTTGACACTGAAGCTAGGCCGGGACCCAACCCTTACCCGATCTGGCCCCACAGCCTCTCAGACAGTATTGACTGCTGCTTTTCTCTTACTCAGTCTGTTCCAGCCCAACTGGCCTCCTTGTCCCTGAAATAGGCAGGGAGCCCCCTCATTCAAGGATTTTCATTCCTGCAGGTTCATCCACCGGGATGCCCCACCCCATCTCTCTCAAGTCCTTCTTAGATGCCACCTTATCAGTGAGGCTTTCCTGACCACCTTATTGAAAAGTGCTACCCTGCTCCCCCTCAGGATCCGTCTTCCCTGCTTAATTTTTCCATAGTTCTGAATATCCAGCATCTATATGCACATACGTGTATGTACATTTTCTGCCTCCCCAACGGATACGTTAAAGTGTAACGAGCGAAGGATTTTGCTTGGTTCCCTGGTGTGTCCGCAGTGTCTAGAACCATGGCTGACACAGTAGGTCTCAATAAATATAATCAGAAAGACTGAAGAAAACCCAGGAAGGAAGCGAGACAAGAGTGCCTGCAGTTCTGTTGATGGACACGAGAGGCCGCTGTTGGGTTGCAGGAGGGACAGGAAGGCCAGCAGCTGCCCCTCCTCCCACAGCCCGCCCTTCTAATAACAGAGTCCTGAGTGGGAGACAGCAGACAGGCACCTGGGTGGCCAAGCAAGCCCAGCTGAGACATGGAAACATTATTATCTCCTAAACCCGCGTGCCCAACACCAAGGCAGGCCGCTCCTGGAGATCAGCTGCAACCAGTCCCCAGTAAGCTTTCGGAAGGGAAAACATCAGGGTGTGCACATTTCCACAAGCCCCCAGTGGGGGTTGATAGTCGCCAGCTCCTGGGGAAGGGCTGAGGGAGGGGCTTTAGTCTGGTCCGTGTAGACACAGCCCAGGGTGGGAATTAGATCGAGTGGGGTAGTCACTCCAAGTTCAAGCCCAGACACCAAATTTCCAAGAATTCCAGAGGGGTTAAGTGAGGAGCCTAGCTTGAATACGTCCCTTTCTTTTCTAAATCTGGGATGTTCCAGGGCCCCCTCTTTCCTCATTCCTCATTAATGTAGCCATCTATCTTTCCACGTGCACCTACAGACACCTGAAGGCTCCCAAGAGAATCCATTTTCATTCTCTACGACTCAGTAGATTAAAGCTCTGGGTTTGGGAATTAAAAACAAACCAATCCAAAAAAAAAGGCCTCTTGTCCCACCTCTAGCTGTGTGACTCATCTTACCTGCCAAGAGTGTCAGCATGTCTGTGTTCCCTACCTTGAGGGTGGATTGTGCTGATGAAATCCTGTGAAAGCTCCTTGTAAACCATCCACATGTCAGGTCGGGTTTTCTGACGCTGGTGGGACTGACTTCTTAGCTTTCACAAATGGCACTTGAGAACAGCCAGGATTTATCAGAAGACCCACCCATCTGTAGAATTTAAGGAAGCCACAGTTTGATTTGTGTACCGTTTAAGAATAACATGAATCAGGGGCACCTGGGTGGCTCAGTCGGTTAAGCATCCGACTCTTGGTTTCAGCTCAGGTCATGATCCCAGGTCTTTGTCGGTTTGAGCCCCACATCAGGCTCTGTGCTGGCAGCATGGAGCCTGCTTGGGATTGATTCTCATTCTCTCTCTCTCTCTCTCTCTCTCTCTCTCTCTCTCTCTCTCTCT
>NW_024412377.1:46049878-46166736 GCF_014898765.1 Herpailurus yagouaroundi
TCTCTCTCTCTCTCTCTCTCTCTCTCTCTCTCTCTCTCTCTCTCTGTGTGTGTGTGTGTGTGTGTGTGTGCCCCTCCTCCACTCACACTGTCTCTGTCTCTCTCAAAATAAATAAAATAAATTTTTAAAAAAGAATAACATGAATTAAAATAATGGCTAAAATTATGGAGCCTTTGCTATGGGCCTATAAATTCATTTCATACTGACTTTCATTTCATCCTTATAACACATCTCTGAGA
The DNA here is from genome assembly GCF_014898765.1 of Herpailurus yagouaroundi. Taxonomy (NCBI): domain Eukaryota; kingdom Metazoa; phylum Chordata; class Mammalia; order Carnivora; family Felidae; genus Herpailurus; species Herpailurus yagouaroundi. Next base: position 46,050,118 of record NW_024412377.1, read on the forward strand.
TCAGGGCTATTCTAATCCCTCCAGTCTAGGTAAAAAAAAGCTAAGGCTCAGAGAAGTTAAGTAACTTGCCCCAAGTAACAGGCTAATAAATGAAATTTGGACCCAGGCAGTCTGCCCTCTTCCCCCTCCTCCTGCACTAAAGCCTGTTGAGTAAGCTAGAGGGATAGTGAAATCTGGCTCCTTCCTAAAATGGTAGCATTAGGTAGGGGCCCAACCTTGGGCCTTAGGGTCAGACAGACCTGGTGTGTTCCCAGCTTTGCTGCCCCTGAGCTGTATAAACTTAGGCAAATGATTTATCTTCTCTCAGCTGTTGTTTCTTCCTGTGTAAAATGAAGATAATATTTCCCTTGCAGGGTTCTTGTAAGGACTAAATGAGATAATACATAACATACCAAGCCAGCCCCTGTCAGAGTAGATGTCCATTTAATATTAACAGTCCACCCTGATTACTCATTAAAGATGGGGGGAAAAAAACCCAAAGCACTGAGAAGCTAAATCTTAGTTGACATTGTCCAACGTGTTCTCTTAGACTTTGTGGTCAGTCCTTGGGCCATGTCCATATACGATTTATCTTTGCTGTAGTTGGTAGTCTTGACTACTTTTCTTGACTACTTTTCTCAGCTCTCTCTTAGGCAATTTCTGATGCCCCCAGGGTGGGACCCTAGGAGTGGATTCCACCAGAAACCTTTGCCCAGTCACCCTCCGTTCTTACTGGACCTCCCTCCCTGCCCCCTCTCCAGAAATCAAAAAGAAGAAATGGAAGTAGGAGAGGTTTAAAGCACCCTTGGTCACCAAGAGAATTAAAGTGAGGAGAAGGGACAGTGTGGAGGGAGACCACTGGCTTGAGTCACAACTGCACTCCAATCAAATGCCTCTTAGCTCTAAGGCACCTACTTAGGCACGCTTAGTGAACAAAGTCTAGAACCCCATCCGGTATTAGAGCTGCACAGGCCCTCAGAGATTATTTCATTTTCAGCCAAGCTTCATGCTTGGTAGATGAGGCGTCACAGGATGATTAACTTGCCTGGAGTCTCACGTTAGTAGAGCCACCCCAGCACCCCAGCCTCTTTGCCTTGTACCACTTTGACTCCCATGACCTCACCATTCTCTCCCGCATGGTCAAGGCAGCAGAGGTGGACTTAACCCTCCGTTGCGGTCTCCTCCTCAGCACTTAGGCCCCAGAGCCTGTTTTGCTGCTTCCTGGCTGCAAGGAGCCTCACACTAAGGTAAACTCCTCAGGCAAAAACCCATGTCCTGAAGCTTCCCCTCTATCCATTTCTCTACCACAACTTACCTTTCCTACATCCCAGCCACCTGTAAAATTTTAAAGGAAAATCTGATGTGTAATAAATTCCACCATGTTTATGACTGATAATGAACTCAACTGGTTCTATGGATATTTTTAAACTGATCTGCTAGAAGAATGAAACTTCTACCCAAAGGGATAAGGCCCTTATGGTTCAATTAGGGAAATTCTGATGCAGACAGCTCCCCCCCAGCATGCCTCCAGGTGTCCAGAGGAGACAGCCACCAGCCTTACCCCCATGTGATAATCACATTGAGTTAGAGGCCCATGTGGTTTCAAGCAATAGCCTGATAATGATCTGGTCTCTTTTCTGGATCTAAGAAATTCCGTGGTCTTCTTATCGTACCAAATTTAAAGTCATTAGTCTCCATTTCCTTGGAGCAGTCTTTTAACCCACCTATCCTTTTCACCAGGTGCCTGCAGTCAGAGTCGGAATGAAAGTGGGGAGTTGGTCCCAGCTGTTCAGTGACGTAGCAACTCCAGAAGCAATTAAAACCATCCCTTCCTGAAAATCTTAAGTACCCAATCCCAAATGCCTCACTTCCACAGGACTTTACCTCTTTCCTAAAATGCTTCCTGAGATCAATAGAAGTATTAATTGTTAATAAGAATGGTGGTGCTGCCGGCTATAGTAGATTCTTCTTTGTGTCATGATGATTCATTTACGGTGGTCCTGAGGCATGGGGAGAACCAAGAGGTCAAGAGCTGGGATGACCACACATCCCTGTTTCTGCCTCTGTTCTGGCATAATTATTAACGCTCACTTTTAAAAGTGTTCTGGCCTGGACAATAAACTCTTAAAGAACATGGGTTTGGGAGTGAGTTTGACCTGGATTCAAACCACAGCATGTTTCTTAGTAGCTGAGCAACTTTGGACAAGTTACTTAAAGTCTATGAGCCTCAGTTTCCAAATGTGCTGAAAGAGGATACTATTAGCCCCCGGTTCATAGGGTCATTTGGAAGGACTAGTCTTGCATAGTGCCAAGAACATAGTGAGTGCAACATGCGTTAGCTCTGTTTCTAGAATTCTAAAACGTCCATGTGCGTCCTCCTCATTTGTGGACTCACCTCAGAGAGGATATAGACTCCTCTAAGGAATATTTTGCACTGAAAAAAACTTGTAACCAGAGACACCAGCAGTCAAATCCCAGCGGGGCTACTTCTAGCTCTGCGACCCTGGGCAATTCAAATGAGCTTTTGGAGCCTCGCCTAACTCATCAGTGCCACCGGGCTGAAATTCTCAGCGTTGTTGTGAGGAGAAAATGAGATAAAGTGTTGGAAAGGACGGTGCCCTGTGTATGAACTCAATAAATGCTGTTTCTTATTATTACACTGGGGGCAAGTGAGGCACAAGGAGGTGGGAAAACCTCCCCAGGTACACAGTTACGGGTCACCAGTGAAAGACAGAGCAGATCAGCCCAGCGGGCTTTCCACCTTCTCTTAAGGTCTCTGAGCACAACACCCTCCTTTCTCCTGGGGTGTCTGGTGACCCAAGCCATAGCATCATTTCCAACTCAATATCAATCCTTCTCAAGCTCTCCCCACCTTTATCATGGAGACTAGAAAAGTGTCCAGAAAACCCTGGCCCTGAGGTTTCTGGATTAGAGTCAAATTTCAGGCTTGTGGAATTGATGTCAACTGATTGGCTGCAGGAAAGTGGGCAGATGACTCCACCCAGCTGAGTGCAACGTCCTCGCATGCAGGAAGAAAATGACCACCTTGCAGGGTGAGTGACAAACCCAAGTCATCCTGACTCCCAAGGCCATGCTTTTAACGCTGACCACCTCAAGTTCAGGAGCTGCTCAGGCCCATGGCCGTTTGGGGGATGGTTAAGATGGTGGCAGGTAGTAAGAATAGAAACTAAATTTGAGGTATCTGAGAGTGACTTCCAAAGTTTGGGATTTGGGCAAAGGTATGAGATACGATGCTACCTCACATGGGTGCAGATTTTATTCAAAATAGCCCACAAAGCATTTGGCTTTTTTTTTTTTAATTTTCTTTTTTTTTTTTCAACGTTTACTTATTTTTAGAACACAGAGAGACAGAGCATGAACGGGGGAGGGGTAGAGAGAGGGAGACACAGAATCGGAAACAGGCTCCAGGCTCTGAGCCATCAGCCTAGGGGCCGACACAGGGCTTGAACTCACGGAGCGCGAGATCGTGACCTGGCTGAAGTCGGACGCTCAACCGACTGCGCCACCCAGGCGCCCCCCAAAGCATTTGGCTTTTTGTCTTCCATACCCATCAGCCTCTATCCCACACTATAGCCTGCAGGCCAAATCCAGCCCACAGCCTATTTTGTAAACAGAGTTTTATTGGAACATAGCCTCACGCATTTGTTGATGTACTGCTTGTGGCCGCTTGCTGGATACTAGGGCAGAGTTGAGTAGTCGCAGCTGAGACCACATAGACCACAAAGGCTAAAATATTTTCTATGTGACCCTTCAAAGAAAGTTTGCAATCCTGCCATAGAGTAAATACCATTTCCATTTTAATAACGGTAATTACAATAATACCTGAGACAATTGTGTGCTTGCTCTGTGCCAAGTACTGTTCTGAGGACCTTGTACATACTATCTAATTTAATACTTGCAACAATCCCATGGTCCACACACACGACTATTCCCATTTTATGAGTGAGGAAACTGAGGCAGAAGGCGGTTAAGTAACTTGCTCAAGGCTGTGTAGCTGGTAAATGGCACAGTGGGGATTTGAACCCTTAGAAACTTTCACACCTAATTTCTTTCCTGATCAATTTAGCCCCTCATGAGATGAGAGACAATGTGACTTGGCCCACAAACACACTTAAAAACATCCTCTTCCCTGGTAAGAAAGCTATTCCCTTTTAAGCTCTCATTTTAAAATTCTCATTAACATTATGAATCTCCCTTTCAACAGAGAGAGTGGGTGGTCTCTTCACATACCTTGCTAAAATTTAACAATATTGCTTCGTTTCTTGGCACTTATTTTTACAGTTGCCTTCTATTTGTGGCCAACGATCCTTGCTCTCCCTTCACAGCAGTTTCCTTTCAAAATAAATTTGTTTAGGAATAAAAAATAAAGTCCATTCAGCTATTAAAGAAACCATGTTAATAAAGGTGCAGATGGCCTGCAAATATGACAAAATCATGACAACAGCACAGAAATGAATGACAGTTCAGAGCACTGGCCCAGGACTCAGGCAGCCTGGCCCCAGTTCCAGCCAGCAGCAGCTTGATATGTGGCTGTGGACACATCAGGGCCCCCTCCCCTCCACCCCGGGCCTGGGGTTCCTTATCTACTGAGTGAGGGAGTTGACTTAAATTACCTCTAACATTCTATGGCATTCCAGTTTATTCTTCCCGGCTTGGAATTTACCGTACGTTCACAGAGCCAAGATTAAATTAGACTTAAATTAGATCCATCCTTTCAAACCCTGTAAACACAAAGGACTCGATGGCACTCCTGCGTCTTCCGCTCTTAGAGTGGGCCTATTAATCCCCATCTAGATTCCTGCAGGAAAAGGTGAGGAGACAAATGCATAAGGTGCAGGATTCAATTTGTGCTTCTGGCCTCAAAATTAAACAGGTCCAGGTTGGTCCAGGGCATTTACCAAGAGAAAGAGAAGCTCCTTGACATTTTCTCGTCTGTAGTTATTCCTCCCCCTGGGCCCAGCAGGCCGGGCCTGATGGGGTTTCTCTCCCTCTGGACAGGCCTGTGTCTGTTTACCCAGAGACACCTGTGGTCATAAGCTCACGAGGGCTGGAAGGAAAAGAGAAGGATTTTTATTAGAAAATACACAATGCAGCACTTCAAGTGGGCTCCAAGCCTAAATGAAAAATAACCTGACCAGGAGTGGCTAGACTGGAAAGATCATTCTTAACTCTAAGAAGACTTAAGAGTGCCAGGCAGTCAGGATGGGCCTGGTACTTTAACCTATCTGCAGTACACTGTGCTAAAAATCTGCTGTATTTAGTTCTTTAACCCCCACATCAATCCTGAGAGGCAGGGGTTCTTAGCACCAGCATCATTTATCATGAATCGTATTATAATGTAGTGTATGGACAAAGAAATTAAGACTCTGAAAGTCCCCTCCAATTTCAATGCAATCCTAATCAGTAAAGGTATTTGCTTCCTATTTTATATGTAAGGAGCCTGAGGGGCGCCTGGGTGGCTCAGTCGGTTAAGCATCCAACTTCGGCTCAGGTCATGATTTCACAGTTCGTGGGTTCGAGCCCTCCGTCGGGCTCTGTACTGACAGCCCAGAGCCTGGAGCCTGCTTCAGATTCTGTGTCTCCCTCTCTCCCTGCCACCCCCATCCCCACCCTGCCTGTGCTCTGTTGCTCTCTCTCTCAAAAATAAATACATGTTAAAAAATATTGTATGTAAGGAACCTGAACTTCTGGGAGATTAATTCACTCAGTTAGTAAGTGACAGAGCCAGGATTCGAACCCAAGTGTAACTCCACAAGTCTTATTCCTGTGCTTCTTCTCATGCAGGCCTCAGGAAAACTCTGCCTTTTTGCCTTCTAGCACTTAGAAGGGGAAAGGGAGAAAGAGAGAAGCAGGCAGGCAGATTCCAGGGAGATGACAGCAAGAGGAGTCAAGGGGAATTGCCCCCCTCCCGCCCCCATCCATCTTTATAAGGACACGGACCCCACTCAACAACACTGTTGTTTTCCATTCCTCATTGGGTATCCTACATGGTCAATACAATGCACATTTCCCCCCGGCCATTCATGTAGATTTGAGACCTTCCGCCAGCCCTTCCCAATGACAGCTGATGGAGCTATCTCCAAAAGCCACCTGGGTGCCTCCCACTGGTGCCAGCAGGGAGCAGGTTAAAAGCCACATTGTCTGTATGCAGTCTCTGCAGCTCAAGTTGTCTGACGGGCCAGAGCCTCCATTTTCAAGAAGCCGCCATCAGTAGTAGTCGTCACTGCCCGCGCTCCACCCAGAGCCCCTCGTATCCCTTTTACCATTTCTGTGATCCCTCAGCCAACTTCCAGTGACTCACCCCCATGGCTTACTCCAGAGGCCTTTCCTTGGGCTGCTGGATGTGCTCTGCCCTGGCTCTCAGAGCACCGGAAGTGCCTGAGAGCCAACAACTGATGCGGGCAGGAGCATGAAAACCCGGCTCTCTTGCCTCAAATCAGGGCCAACTGTAAGGTGTAATCTACACTCCAGGGATCCTCACAGATGAGACTGGGATGGAGTCTGAAATCACACTTTTGTTTGGTCCCTTCTCATCCCATCCTGCTACCCTGCCTCTCACCAGATTCTTTTTCAGAGCACTCTCAGTTCTCTTTTCCTTCCAGATTCATGGTACAATCAGACCTCCCTTCCCCCTCAATATTAGGCAGGGTCATATGACTTGATTAGAAGTATGAGCAGTGTGGGGCGCCTGGGTGGCGCAGTCGGCTAGGCGTCCGACTTCAGCCAGGTCACGATCTCGCGGTCCGTGAGTTCGAGCCCCGCGTCAGGCTCTGGGCTGATGGCTCGGAGCCTGGAGCCTGTTTCCGATTCTGTGTCTCCCTCTCTCTCTGCCCCTCCCCCGTTCATGCTCTGTCTCTCTCTGTCCCAAAAATAAATAAAAACATTGAGAAGTATGAGCAGTGTACTTAAGAGCTGACATTCTACTTTCCATGCCCTCTTGCCCTATAAGGTGAGCCCCGAAGCTTCACATTGAGATGGTGGTTACTCCATCAGCCCGGGGTACTTGAAAGGTTATGAGAGCAGAGCCCTCTGTCAATCCAAAATGGGCATGCGGCCTATACAGGATGTAACCTGTTGTCCTAAGCCATCGGGATTCAATGGATGTATTCATTTTCTAGGGCTACTGTACCCAACTATCTATGCAAACCAGTGGCTTTACACCAGAAACGTATTGTCTCACAGCTCTGGAGATTAGAGTCCAAGATCAAGATGTCAGGATGTGAGCAAGGTTTGGTCGCTTCTGAGGGCTGTGAAGGAGAATTTGTTCCGTGTTTCTCTGCTACACTCTGGTGACTTACTACCAATCTTTGGCATTCCTCAGCTTGTAGAAGCGTCACCCTGGTCTCTGCCCCCATCTTCACCTGGCATCCTTCTGGTGTGCATGTCTGTTTCCAAATTTCCCCCTTTTATTTTATTTTTTTTAATTTCAGAGAGAGAGAGAGAGAGAGAGAGAGAGAGAGAGAGAGAGAAGGAAGGGCAGAGGAAGAGAGAGAGAGAATCCCGAGCAGGCTCCACGCTCAGCACAGAGCTTGACATGGGGCTCAATCCCACGACCCTGGAATCATGACCTGAGCCGAAATCAAGAATCAGAGGATCAACTAACTGAGCCACCCAGGCACCCCTCCCCCTTTCAATATGGACACCAGTCATATTTGATTAGGGCCTACACTAATGACCTCATTTTAACTCATTATATATGTGATGTTCCTACTTTTAAAAAAAAAAATTTTTAATGTTTATTTATCTTGGAGAGAGAGACACAGAGACAGAGCACAAGTGGGGGAGGGGCAGAGAGAGAGGGAGACACAGAATTCGAAGCAGGCTCAGGCTCTGAGCTGTTAGCACAGAGCCCAACACAGGGCTCGAACTCACAAGCCATGAGATCATGACCTGAGCCCAAGTCAGACGTTTAATGGGCTGAGCCACCCAGGTGCCCCGTAATATTCCTACTTCTAAATAAGGTTACATTTTGAGGTACTGGGATTAGGGCTTCCACATATGAATTTGGAGGGACACAATTGAATCCATTACAATGGCTGTTTATTACAATACCTTCTGAGCCTAAACCGACCAGTACAGGGATTATCCTTCTCATGCTGCTTTTTAACCCCCTATTTTCACTTTATGAGGTTAAATAATTTGCTCATGGTCACAAAACCAAGAAGAGAGAGAACTGGAATTCTAATCCAAGTGTTTCTGATTGAATAGATTATGCTTTCAACTCAATAGATTATACTTTCCAGAGGTAACAGCCAGCTTGCTTTGCAGTTCACCATGGTCCCTGCCACTCCCTATTAATTCCAGATACTGAGGGTAAGAACTGTTTGTCTTAGGCTTGTCCTGTTGACTTTCCTAAACACAGCCCAATTTACTTATTTATATTATTCATTTTCCCCTGTGGGCATCGCATATGCAATCTTGCACTGTGCTATGATTTCTTGATAATGAAGATTAATAGGTAATTCGTGCCCTTTTAATTCACCTTCTAGGTCACGAAACCCCCTGCAGTCACTAAGATAATCTGTGCCCCTCTTATCTTGTCTACACTTGTTCCTCACTCTCAGCTCCCACTTTTGGAGCACGAGACTCATGGACTAGGTCCCCATCACCCATCTTGTACCTGTTTTCTGCCAAGCAATTTTCCCTCAAAGGAATAAGCAGAGAATAAAAAAAATATTTGATCTGGGGCGCCTGGGTGGCGCAGTCGGTTAAGCGTCCGACTTCAGCCAGGTCACGATCTCGCGGTCCGTGAGTTCGAGCCCCGCATCAGGCTCTGGGCTGATGGCTCAGAGTCTGGAGCCTGTTTCCGATTCTGTGTCTCCCTCTCTCTCTGCCCCTCCCCCGTTCATGCTCTGTCTCTCTCTGTCCCAAAAATAAATAAACGTTGAAAAAAAATTAAAAAAAAATATTTGATCAATTAAAGCCAGGGGATTGTCAGGAAATGGCCGCTCCTCCTGTGTACGTCCTTTATAAAAGAATCTCCTCATTACAAGAGATTCAATCAAAGAGCAACTTTCTCCCGTTCCTGATGTTCGCAGCCACCAATGCAGAGAAAAGAAACCTCGCTTTGTAAAGCTTGTGCCAGGCAGTGAATCACAGAAGCTCTTCAATCACTTATTGCTTTTCCTCTCTTGCAATTCCTATTGAGCATGAAGGCTTTTTTATCCCACACCGAGGGGCTTTATTGTGTGTGCTACTCCTCATTAGTTTGATCACAGAGGGCAGATCTAAGACGTGATTCAAGTAAATGAAAGGTTCTCCAGAAGCTTTCCAGGTAGAGGCATTCTTTTCTAAACCCTCATTCGTGCCTTTGAATTCATTAGCTTCGAGCACACAGCATCTCCAGAGAGGCACATATACTGAGTATATACACCCCGGAGAGCCCGACTCTGCAGACTGGCACCCAGTCACCTTCTCCCAACCTCAGTCGATGAAACACACATTGTGTTTACTCCAATCTTCTCATTAATTTTGCTGGCTGCCTGACAGCCGCCACCTCCCCAGATTTGATTTCTGGAATTAGACTGATCTTAATGCTGCAAGAGAGCAGCAAACCCAACGACTTCCTTCCAGGCAAAATTTCCCATCCCCATTTTGCAGATTAAGGCAACTGAAGCTTTATGGGGAAAGACCTCTCTGAACTGGTAAATGCTGGAAAGACTTGCCTTCATGTGTAGGTCAAGTGCTTTGCCTAATCAGAAAGAACACCTCACCCAAATATCTCTCGGCCTGCCTGCCACTGTGCTGCAGTGTCCAGAATTGGGCCAGGATTTAGATGAGGTATTTGAAAATGCAGCATTTACCCAGAAAGATCGCTGCAATAAGCCATTAATGCTTTAGTGCAAATGAGTTTGATCAAACTGACTTTAGCCACCTGACAAGGTCAGGAGGGACACAAAGAGATAAATTCTAGTGAGAGAAAGGTATTCAAGAAAGGCAGTAAGGCAGTATTAACAGGCCTAGGACCCCACCACCATCAAAAGGACACTGGGCATCAGGTGGGAAAATGAAATGGAGAAAGGCCAAGAGAGAATGGGAAGATGAAGCAGACAACCCTTTTTTTCTTTCTTTCCCTTTGTTTTTTGTTTTGTTTTGTTTTGTTTTGGGGTTTTTTTGTTTTGTGTGTGTGTGTGTGTGTGTGTGTGTGTGTGTGTGTGTGTGTGTGTTTGAGATACTATGAGTCTGGGAGGGACAGAGAGGGAGAGAGAGAATCCCAAGCAGGCTCCACACTGTCAGCACAGAGACTGATGCAGGGTTCAAACTCATGAACTATGAGATCATGACCTGAACTGAAACCAAGAGTCAGATGCTTAACCGACTGAGCCACCCAGATGCCCCAAGAGCAGACAACTCTTAATTACCCAACCACCATAGGTGGACTTGAGATGATGGAAACACATTTCTGAACATCCAAGCTGTGTGACCTTGAAGGAGCCCCTTAAAAGTCCCTAACCCCATTGCAACTATCAAAAGTAGACAATAATACTGGCACAAAAACAGACACTCAGATCAATGGAACAGAATAGAGAACCCAGAAATCGACCCACAAATGTATGGCCAACTAATCTTTGACAAAGCAGGAAAGAGTATCCAATGGAATAAAAACAGTCTCTTCAGAAAGTGGTGCTGGGAAAACTGGACAGCAACATGCAGAAAAATGAACCTGGACCACTTTTTTACACCATACACGAAATAAACTCAAAATGGATGAAAGACCTAAACATAAGACAGGAAGCTATCAAAATCCTCGAGGAGAAAGCAGGCAAAAACCTCTCTGACCTTGGCCACAGCAACTTCTTACATAACACATCTCTGGAGGCAAGGGAAACAAAAGCAAAAATGAAGTATTGGGACTTCATCAAAATAAAAAGCTTCTGCACAGCAAAGAAAACAATCAGCAAAACTAAAAGGCAACCGACAGAATGTGAGAAGATATTTGCAAATGACATATCAAATAAAGGGTTAGTATCCAAAATCTATAAAGAACTTATCAAACTCAACACCCAAAAAACAAATAATCCAGTGAAGAAATGGGCAAAAGACATGAATAGACACTTCTCCAAAGAAGACATCCAGATGGCCAACCGACCCATGAAAATATGCTCAACATCACTCATCATCAGGGAAATACAAATCAAAACCACAATGAGATACCACCTTACACCTGTCAGAATGGCTCCAATTAACAGCTCAGGCAACAACAGATGTCGGCGAGGATGCAGAGAAAGAGGATCTCTTTTGCGTTGTTGGTGGGAATGCAAGCTGGTGCAGCCACTCTGGAAAACAGTATGGAGGTTCCTCAACAAACTAAAAATAGAACTACCCTGTGACCCAGCTATTGCACTACTAGGTATTTATCCAAGGGATATAGGTATGCTGTTTTAAAGGGACACATGCACCCTAATGTTTATAGCAACACTATCAACAATAGCCAAAGTATGGAAAGAGCCCAAATGTCCATTGATGGATGAATGCATAAAGAAGATAAGAAGATGTGGTATACACACACACACACACACACACACACACACACACACAATGAAGTATTACTTGGCAATCAAAAAGAATGAAATCTTTTTTTGTAACTACATGATTGGAACTACAGGGTATTATGCTAAGCAAAGTTAGTCAGTGAGAGTAAGACAAGTATAATATGACTTCACTCATATGAGGACTTTAAGATGCAAAAATAATAGAAAAACAGGGAGGGGGACAAAACATAAGAGACTCTTAAATATGGAGGACAAACAGAGGGTTATTGGAGGGATTATGCGAGGGGAGATGGGCTAAATGGGTAAGGGGCACTAAGGAATCCACTCCTGAAATCACTGTTGTGCTATATGCTAACTAAATTGAATGTAAATTTAAAAAACTAAATTAAATTTTAAAAAAGACCCAAAAAAAGGAGACAATAAATGACTTAACTACCGAAAGGCAGAGGGATGAACTAAAAGAACACTAGAGATCCCTTCCTCCAGGAAAGTTTTGTGAATCAGAGTGAACTCCAGTCAGTGAAGAAATCCTCTGGTTTAACTCTTCAGAGTTGTAGCATCGTCTTTAGAGTCAGATAGACTTTGTCTCCATTTTGAGCTCTGCTACCACACAACTCAATAGGCAACCTTGGATAAGTCCCTTGGTTGAGTCTCTTTGGGCCTTAAGTTTATCATCTACAAATAAACCACAAAGCCAGCCTCATCAGGTTGTTGGGAGGTTGTCAATAGAACTATGTATATGAATCACTTAGTACAGTGCTGGGCACAAAATTGATTCTCAATAATAACCATTTAGCAACCATGTGTCATCACCATCATCATCATGCAAAACTCACTAGTGACTCTGTGCCTCCCAGTGGGTGGTAGTTCAGCAGCATCATGGTAAAAGGAATGGGTTTTAGAGTCAGACCATCTTGGTCTCAAATATGGGCTCTAATGGGAACCAGGTATCTGATGTTTGGCAAGCCATTTATTCTTGGCTTCAGTTGTCTCATCTGTGAATGGGATTAATGCAAATGCCTACTTCAAAGATGAGGATTAAGCAAGACAGTGCATGTAATTTGCTGAGCACAGTGCCTGGCACATGGTAAAAGTCCAATAAATGGGAGATGCAGACCCAAAACTCCCTTTCTCATCCTCGGCCTTTCTGTATCTCTCTTTTTGCAACAGATGTGGTTGAGCAGAGAGAATGAAATCCAGTTCTATGGATGATCAGAGTAGATGCAGGGGTCTTGCTCTTCAACCAGAGAAACAAAGAAAATCCCCGTGAGCCACCTGAAGGAGCCAAATCTGGTTTCATCCAGTCCTGTAGTAGTATTCTGGCTTTTGGGCATCAGTACAGAAAATTAGTTCCCCTGAAGTCCTCCCCTTCAGATTGGGGCTGTGGAAGATAAAGAGTGGCTAAAGAGCTCTGAACGATGGCTAATCTTCTAATTAGCACTTCAGAGAGAAGCGATAACAGGAATCCACTCGCAGCAACAAACTCCAGGGAACAGCAGGGTCTGATCAATGTTTTCCTGGAATCGTACTCAGAGCCACTGAGCTCCTTCTAAGTTTGTGTCTTCTTCCTGCAGTGTTACCTTCCACTCCTCTCTTTCCTTGTCTGCTTCTCTTTCTTGTTCTCTTTTCTGTGGCCCTCTTTCCTTCTGGCCCTCTGAACTCCCCCACCTGACCCCTGATACTTCCATCACTTTGTCTCATAGCTGCTCTAATATGGGGGTGCATGTGATAATCAGTGTTTGCTGCTTAACTCATGAGACAGTTACTAAATGCTTATGAGTCTATCTCTTTGAGAATGAAGAGAATAAGATAGTCTCTTTTTCTCAAAGAGTTGGACTAACAAGCAATAGACACGGCGTGCAACTACAATTGCTTCGGAAGTATGCTTCGGAAGTACAATTCCAGAAGTATGGTTGGTATATGCAGGGGTTGGTATATGCAGGAAGTGCCAAATTCTGGCTGATGGGACAGAGAAAGCTATTGCAGAGGAGTAGGTACTGGTACTGAGATATGAGGAATCAGTCTAGGTTTTTAAGTCAACTGTAGTTCTTGGTCTCATTCAAACAGCTGTGACTTTGACATGGATTTGTCAAATAAGAACCAATATTCCTAAACTGACTGAATTGTTTTGACAGATGTGTGCCTTCAGTTCTCACCACTATACGTCAGTGACCCGGTAGGAAAAGGAGATGTTCCCCTCCTTTGGGACTTCTTAATCCCAGTGGGTGAATAAGGTGGAGATGTGTAGGGAACTGAGCCAATGACGTGATTAGGGCAGTCATTAATAAGGTTCCTTACCCATAATATGCGTAGAATGAGGGCCCTGGGCTTTGTAATCTCTAAGGTTTATTCCTTGTGATTAAATCAAGGTTTTCAAAATAAACCAGTGCCTTCTCTCTCCCATTCCTCTCCAGGGCCAGAGCTAGTGAGTAAGAGAAACATGAACTTGAAAGCCAGACCTCTCCTTACCTTGATCTGTCCTCACTCTTGCAGGATCAATAGTTGGAGAAATTTCTGAGTGACAGCTCACAGAGACAGCGTGTTACACTTAAGCCATTTGGGTTTTGAAGCCTTTTAAGTTTGTCAAAACAATGCCACCCCCTGTTGTGTCTCTGGCATAACAACTGGCTTAAGCAGGGTAACTCTGACTCAACTTCCATGTGACCATGTGAACATATGGGGATTTTTTTTTTTTTAATTCTTAAGAAATATGGGGATGTTTTGGTACAGTTTTTCCTCTGATTCAATGCCACGCACCAGTAAATCTAGAGGACCCCGCTTATCTTGAAATATTAAGGATTAAGTGAAGCAAAGGAAATTCACTCCCAGGATTTAGAGGAAGTTAAAGAATATCCTATTACCTCTATCGGGGGGGCCCTAAATGTCTAATTCACTGGTGACTTCCCTGGCTTGGCTTAGGGCCTGATATGTAGTGGACACTCAAGAATATTTGCTGGAGGAATCAATGTTTTTAACACCATCTCTATCACCTCCACCCCCATCTCATAAAGGGTTTTCCCCATTGGTCCACTCCTGGTAGTATGGCCTTCCATGCAACCTCCTCGGGTCTCTAGGGATCCACTTCCATGTTCTGTCCTCATTTCACCTCTAAGTAGATTTCTATCTTGTAGCTGAATCTGCAATTTATTCTCTTGTCAGCCTTGTGTTCTATGAAGGGCCTCTATGAGCCAAGCTTCCCATTAGTGACTGGAATGCAAAGATAAGAGACCTATAGGAGATGTCCTTGAAGAGATCCTGGTCTAGTGGAGGAGGCAGGAATATGGACCTCTCAAATCAAGGGTCTGAGCCTGGGCAGAGATGAGTAAAGATAGAAACATGAAAAAGAGGACGACTTCTCAAGGCAGCCCCATCAAAGAATTCAGAGAAATGAGAGAGATCTAGTTTGTGGGATTTGGGGGTTGAGAGTGTGGGTCAGTGAAAGGACTGTGAAAGGAGTGACAGTGGAGTTGGGTATGTGGGCTGCCTGGTAACAAGCTGGCAGGGCCAGGATCACTCTCAGTTCACCCAAACTCAGCTTCCCACAGAACTGATGGCTTCCTTCATCTGGAGTGAGGGGTCTATCCTTCTATGGACCTCAATTTTTTTTTTAATGTTTAGTTATTTTTGAGACAGAGAGAGCAAGTGGGGGAGGGCAGACAGAGGGAGACACACAATCTGCAATGGGCTCCAGACTCCGAACTGTCAGCACAGAGACCCACATGGGGCTTGAACTCACGAACCGTGAGATCATGACCTGAGCCAAAGTCGGACGCTTAACTGACTGAGCCACTCAGGTGCCCCTGGACCTCAATTTCAAGTCTGGGGCAGCTATAAGTGGTTAGCACCCTATGTCTGGACTAAAGGTACCAAGCAGCCTGTGTGTTCCTCTACCAGGGTTGTTTTTTGCTCGTTTGCTCCATACATGGGAGAAGTGCAGGGGCCAGTGGGTGCCTCCTGAAGTCAGACCTTCACTATGAGGCCATTAGACTTCTCTCTGTGGGGTATGGCAGTCCTAAGCTTTGTAAGTTTTCCCTTTCCCCAGGGAAGCCTATTCCTTAAGCCATGTGTAATTCAACCCAAACCCTGATGCATGAAGGGGCATCAGGTGACATGGGCCTGGGAAACATGCAGGCATAGGCAGGAAGAGAATCCCAGAGAGAGCAGAACATGAAGTGGAAGAGATGGGGAATACAGTGAAGCAGAAGGGACAGTTGGTGTTGGGAGTCATGAGGAATGGGCCAGCAGGAGGGACTGGAACCTCTTCCCGTAGCGCCTCTGTGATAGACATCTGCCGTTTCTGCCTGCCTGCCTTCTTCCTTTCTTTTGGAGTCCAAGGGTAGCAGTACAGCAATATTTTGGTGGGGGGGGGGGGGGCTCCGCCTCCCCATAGCATATAGTCTGGTGGACCACACACCAGCCAGGAGATAGCGGATCCACACCATCAAAATCTTTCAGGGTTTTAAATCCTGAGCAAAGTAATGCAGAGACTGAAAACCATGGCACCAACTCACCAGAAGGAGTCCCCAAGGAGTGAGTCCGTCTCTGCCCTGGATCCTGGAGTTGCCTCTGCTGACCCTGTCCAAGGCCTCAGCCTTTCTTTCGGTTCTGTCAGCCTCATAACCTTCCACTAGCTCCCCTTTGGGCCTGAGTTAGCCTGAGTGAGTCTGAGTCAGTCTGGTGGCTTACAAACAAAAAACTGTAGGGGCGCCTGGGTGGCGCAGTCGGTTAAGCGTCCGACTTCAGCCAGGTCACGATCTCGCGGTCCGTGAGTTCGAGCCCCGCGTCGGGCTCTGGGCTGGTGGCTCGGAGCCTGGAGCCTGTTTCCGATTCTGTGTCTCCCTCTCTCTCTGCCCCTCCCCCGTTCATGCTCTGTCTCTCTCTGTCCCAAAAATAAATAAAAACGTTGAAAAAAAATTAAAAAAAAATAAAAATAAACAAACAAACAAACAAAAAACTGTAACAGAGAACCTTGAGCACCAGGCCAAGGTAAAAGAATGCCAGCCCAGGGCAAGAAGAATGTCAGAATCCATACCTACTGCTGATACAGTGCTGGGAATTTCCCTCATACATTCCTGAAAAGTAGCACAGTTGGAGCATTTTACCTACCATAGAGATACTGAATGTTGCTATTCAGAGAACTGGGGACCTCCCAGACCACCCCTGTCACCTCAGTCTCCTGCTGTGGATGTTCAATTAGAGGGAGATGTGTTGGTGATCAGAGATGGCTTTTTATCTTCCCAGCTCCAAGCTGCTTCTGAAGCTTAAGAAAGAAATCAAAGTTCTATGTACACGTGAATGTGTATGCTGAGTGTCCTTGGATGATATTCCGAGAAGGGTGCAACTTATTTGTCATTTGCAGGCATTGCTCTTGTTGATAAAATTCAAACCCCTGGCATCCTCTAGATCCTGGTAACAACCACACCTCCCTGGAGCTTTGTCTGGGACGAGGCTTGCCCTGACTCTACTCTGTGCTTTTCTGTGTAGGGCCCTGAGGGTGGGAAAATACCTCCTGGGCCCTGGGAGGAGGCCGTTCAGAGCAAAAGCCTATAATCTTCAGGCTCACCTACCTAGTGGCAATGAAGTGTACATGCCCATCCCCTCCTTGGATTTTACTCCCCTGAGTAGAAAGAAGGAAGGAACCACAATGAGAATTTTCAGGAGCTCCAGAGGTGTTAATCTCAAAATTCTAACGAGGTCTGTAACTCCTTAACATTGTGCATAGTCAGCAACAGGGAAGCTTGTTCCTTACCACAATGGTTTTGGCCATCGGCATAGTTGTCTTGGAGCCTGTTGTCATCTTACCAAACATGCATTCTGTGAGATGCATACTGGGTAAGGAAATTAAATCTGAGTGAGGAAAGACAACACAGGTCTCCTGCTATTAAATATATGGGCTGATTAATGAGGAATCTTTTATCGTCTTAGAATCTCAGAGCCAGAAGCAATTTTAAAGGTCATCTATTTCAAACCTTCCTCTAATCCCCTCAAATTAAAAAACATACACACATGGATATGTGCACACTGAATGCTTCTAGGCACCGTGCTAAGTATTTTATATGGATTTGCTCATTAACAGACTGGATCCTCACAACAACCCCCTGCAGGAGCCACCATCATTCTCTCCACTGTACAGACTAGGAACCCAAGGCCCAGAAGTTTCCATCATTCACTCCAGGTCATGCAGCAAGCTAGGTGCTTCAGAGATGGTGGCCTGGCAGCTCTTGGCCAAACCTCATTTGCATGTGTGCTTTTAAAGTTTTCAATGGGTTGTCAGTAATTGAAAACACCCAGATTTCCATTTTCTCCCTGAGAAGTCAGAGGCCCTGGCCACACTGGGCTTTGTGCACATTTCCACGTGGCGAGTATGAGCTGGAGCTGAGTAGCAGGTGCTCCTTCAGACACTAAACAGATCACATCACAAACTGGCTGCAGCTTTCCAATGGCTGCTAATGACACATGGGGTAGATTCCAAAGTCCTCATCACAGCCCACAGGTCCCACATTCCTGGCCCTCCGTCCGCTGTACCCCATCTTGTCTGTCCCCTGTGCTCCACCGCACTGGGGCTCCCTCCAGGGTTTGGGCTTAAAGAGCTCTCTCCCTCTCAAGCTCTTTGATATTGCTGCTTCCCCCACTGAGAAAGCCGATTCTTCTATGCTTCTCATGTTTGATTTGTGCTGAGTCTTTAGCTTAAATATTACTTCCTCAATCAGATAGGCCTTCCTGACCCCTGTGGTAGGCAGAATAATATCTACTCCCCGCCCCTCACCCCGCCACCCAAAGATGTCCACATCCTAATCCCTGGAGCCCACATGGCCAAAGGGACTTTGCAGGTATGATTAAGGATCTGGAGAGAGGGAGATTATTCTGGATTATCCTGGTGGACTTGATGTAATCATAGCAGGCCTTATAAGAGGGAGGGCCAGAGTCAGAGAGGAGATGTGACAACAGACATAGAGGTTGTCATGATACAAAGACGGGGTCATGAGCCAAGGACTGTGGGTGACCTCTGGAAGCTGGCAAAGGCAAGGAAACAGATTCTCCCCTAGAACCTCCAGGAGGAAAACTGCCCCAAGACACTTTGACTTTAGCTCAGTGAGACTGATTTTGAGCTTCTGACCTCCAAAAGAGAAACATTTGTGTTCTTTTCAACCACTGAGTTTGTACTGATTGGTTACGGCAGCAGTAGGAGAATAATACAACCACTTATTCTAAAATACTCCCTTCCCTCTCATCAGTCTCCAGCTTAACCCTTTGTGAGTATCCTTCCATGCACTTACCACAACTTAAAATTATTTTGATTGTTTGCTTAGTTTCGTCCCCTTGGCTGGTAGACTGGGAGTCCCAAGAGAACCATGTCTGGCACACTGTAGGAGCTCAGCAGATATTTATTGAAAGACAAAATTGGTTATTGAATAATTGGCCTCATTTTCCATCCCAGGTGCCTTTATCTGAGCACATTGCAGGTTGAAATTGCCCCTCTTTAATGGTAGAATTTAGAATTGAACTCAGCCAGATGCAAGGATTTCTTTGAAGCATAAAAAACAATCAGAGCTTTTAAGGAAATTAGGCAGCAAGCCCAATGATAAAACAGGCAGTGCACCCAAGATAAATTCATTTCCTGTTTCCTACATCCTTGCTACTCTCAGCATCACCTGGGAACTTGTTAGAAATGCAGGAATGCTGGGGAATATCAGGCCTCTTCCCAGACCTACTGAATTAGAATCTGCACTTTAACAAGATGCCCAGGAAATCCACAGGCATATTAAAGTTTCAGAAATACGGCTCTACATATCTAGTTGTAGATATGTAGATCTGAAGAGCATGATACAGATTTGCTGGCCACAGACAGGTACAATAAGCATGGACTCAAGTGAGTCCCTGACCCAACAGCCCTTTGCTGCTTCAACCCATCACCTGCTCCCTATGCTGAATCCTCTGACTGCCGACAGTCAGAATCTCTCCACACTCAGCCACCTGCCAAGTCTGTGGACCGAGACAAACAGATGAAGAGTTTTTAGACACTCACAAGTCTAATAAGAACCAGGCTGAATCAGTGGAAGAAGCTTTTTCCTGCCAATGGTGGTCCTAGTGGGGTCTGGCTTTGTTGAATCCTGCCCTGCCTTATCCCTCCAGGGAGTCGAAGAAGCTAGAAACTACTGAGAGTCTGTAGACAGTTGGGTCTAGAGTTGGAGACAGTAAAAAGATCAATGGTTGCCAGGAGTTGGCAGGGAGAGAGGAATACAGAGGATTTTTAGGGCAGTGAAATTATCCGGTTTGATATTGTAATGGTGGAAGCATATCATTATACATTTGTGAAAACCCACAGAATGTACAAGAGCAAGAGTGGACCCTAATGTAAACAATGGACTATAGTTAATAACATTGCATCAATACTGACTCATCCAATGTACTACACTAATACAGATGTTAATAATAGGAGAAACTTGTTGAGGGTGGGGGTGGAGATAAGGGGATATATGGGAACTCTACACTTTTCACTCAGTTTTTCTATAAACCTAAAACTACTCTAAAAATTAAAGTCTAATAATAGTAACAATAAAAGAGAGAAAAACTGCAGACCACTTTGGTGTAAATCTGGGTCAGGCACTTAAAAACTGAGAGCTCTTGAGCAGGTTACTTAATTTCTCAGCCTCAGTTTACGTAGCTATAATATGAAGCTATTAATACCCACCTCATAGGGCTGATGTGAAGAACAAGTTGATGCCTGAAGTGCCTGGTGATGTTCCTGGCACCATGTAGCAAGCATTCAATAAGTATTAAGCTTGGGGGTTGGGGGGGGGGCAAGATGTGGTTTAATTGTTTTCTGTAAATTCTTAAGAAACTATTGAAATATTATATGTGGAGAAGCTGCTGCTCAATAGTCTTCTAATGGCAGCTACATGCAGAATGGATTGTCATACAGAGAAGTTAGAGGCAGGAAGAGAAGTCAGGACATTGTTCCAAGAAGACACGGCAGTAAAGATGGAGGAGAGGTAATGAGGGAGGAGGAGTGGTTCAATGGGGGAATATAGAGAGGGGCCTTAGGAGGGGAACTGGGTGCCCTGTAGAAAGACTGGAAATGTGAGGACAAGGGAGTCAACACTGGAATCATAAACTGGTCAGAGAACTGGGGGATTACCGAGATTGTTTGCCTCTTCCTCTCTGACTTAGGGCAGTCTTCATGTCCAACTGCAATCAGGATTTTACATCGTTTCCCTGCTCCGAGGAAGAAAGTGGATTTTTACACAGAAATTTACCTGCCAGCTGCACTGCTGCCTTGACATTTTAAGTGGTACCTGCCCTTCTGTGTCAGACATTTCCCACAAATAAGAAAGTGACAAGTTTCCCTAATGGGCATTCAGCATTCAATGAAGTGAGAACCCTGCTGGGGGGGGGGGGGGGGCGGCGGAAATGTGGTGTCTGTAGAAGACAAAGAGAGCATCAGCAACAAATATATTTTGAGCAATTATCTTGGGGCCCTCCCACCCAGTGTCCCCATGCTCAGCCAAGCGAGGTCTTCAAGAGGAAGGCTGAGTATATGGGTGCCTTCCCCCCGCCTCCTGCTGAGTCACTGTAGCAAATTGCAGCAGGCAACTAGAGCTGCCTTGCAATCAGCAAGACCAAGCCCCAGGGAGCACAAATATTGGCCCTTTGGATTTGAAAATAGGTGAAAGAACATATTGGCATCAGACTCATATAGAAAAAAGAACTGTAAACGCCATGTGGGCCTATTGGCATCCAGTGAGTGAATCCCCTTTTGTGACTTTGCTGCCATGTGCTTTGCTAGGTGTATTCAAGCTTGCTTCCAATGGCAGAGATTTTACCACTAACTTAGGGCTACTTGGTTAATTGGAACCTTAGAGCTAACCCACTAATTCAGATGGAGAATTCAAGGCCTGGATGAGAGAAGTGGCTTGCTCTAAGTCACCTGTGAGCTGGAGACTGGCCTTCCTGGGTCTTCTAGAACCCGGTCTTAAACATGTTCATTAGGCATAACATGGTGGTTAAAAGAATGGGTTCTGGGGCCAAACACCAGCCCTGGCCCTGGGTCAATACATCTTTCTTTTAAGTTCCAGTTATCTTGACTAAAAAAATGGGGAAAATAATGGTACCTAACTTATTGGGTTGTAAGGATCAAATGTGAAAATGGGGTTGCCTGGCTGGCTCAGTCAGAGGAACATTTGACTCTTGATCTCAGGGTTGTGAGTTAGAGTCCTACATTGGGTATAAAGATTACTTAAAAATAAAAATCTTTTTGGAGGGCACCTGGGTGGCTCAGTCAGTTAAGCATCAACTTTGGTTTGGATCATGATCTCACAGTTTGTGAGTTCGAGCCCCGCGTCGGGCTCTGTGCTGACCGCTCAGAGCCTGGAGCCTGCTTCAGATTCTGTGTCTCCTCCTCTCTCTGCCCCTCCCATGCTCATGCTCTGTCTCTCTCTGTCTCTCAATAATAAATAAATGTTTAAAAATTTTTAATAAAAATCTTTTTTTTTAAAAAAAATGAGAAAATGGATACCAGGTACTTCATACCATAGTTGGCACATAGCTAGTATGCAGTTACTATAGCTACTAAATATAATTAATACTGATTCTTCTTATGTTTACCCACAATCTCTGTTGAATATTAGGGAGTCATATTTATCATCTTTTTGACCACTCATCATATGGTTCTGTGTAGACCCCAGGGTCTCAAAGAGAACCAAGATGGCAATGGAATTCCAAGAAGGCATGCTGACAGGAAATTACTCAGGCTGGCCAAGGACCTCCCCTTTTGCCAACCTTTGCAGGCTTCCTACGCAGCCTTTACCACCCATCTCTCTGTGCACAATGCAGTCTTTGAGTTGGGCCAAGATGTCTCCCCTGAGACTTCCATAAGAATACCATTTATCAGCACCTTGGACAGCATACAAATGATTCCTCATCTCCCAACAATCAGGGAGATGTTAATTCTTTGACACAATGCCAGGTGACAGCTAAGGTATTTGGAAAGAAGGGGTTCAGAATTCTTCCTTCCCTGAGACCAAATTCCCAGGAAAATTGTACAGGCAGGGCACAAAGCAAGCAAACGAAGAATAAAACCTCCCAGATGTATGACTTTCATTCTCTACTTCCCACAGACAGCCCACTGCTTATTAAAAGTTTGGGATGGAAAAACAAAGTTGGTACCCATTCCAAAAAGAATGATTGGAACAAAGTAGGCACATTTCATGGGACTGGCTGATATGCCAGCTCCCTCTCTGTGGCATTGTTACAATTATAGCTATTCTTGGGGATATAATTCATTATGGACCCATTATTCCCAAGAAGCAGAGAAGAGCAAAAATCAAAGGTTTATCATCTGGCTGTGGTGCTTAGAATACAGCAGGCTGCCTGCTGGGTACATCCCGGGTGGCAATCAGAAACCAGAGCCCAGGGACAAATATACATTCCACTGAGCTCCTCCAGCCACCCGGATAAAATGATGCTATTTGCATCAAGGAAAAAAAAGGCTGCTGGCCCCTCTTTGGCCTTCTGGGCAATTTCCAGCCAGCTGGCCAACAGAGGAAGAGCTGCTGCCTTTAAAGAGAGGGGGATGGTCACCCTCACTCCCAGAGTTTAAAGAGAGAAGGACTATTACCAGTTGTGGAGTGCCCAATATGCCAGAACTGTGTTAAACACCTTATATGTATGGGAGAGGTATTATTAAACCCCATTTAGCAGAAGACAAACCTGAAACTGAAAGAGGTTGCTTAGCACTCTTTTAGTATCAGAAACACAATTCTTACTGGCTTAAGTAAAAAAAAGGGAAAATATTGGCTCAAGTGACTAAAAAGTCCAGGGGTAAATTGGTCTTCAAGTCCAGCTAGTTAGAACAGCTTAAAGATGTCTATCTCTTACCTTGGTTTTCCTCTGTATTATCGTCATCCCTAGGCAGGGTTTTTTTTTCCTGTTTAAAAGACAGAGGTCACAAACTCTTCCTGGCCTCATCCTTCTAGCATAGCCACTCCAGTACAGAGAGCTTCTGTTCCTTAATAGTTCCAACAAAAGTCCCAGAACTGACACCCATTGACCTGGCATCGCTCACAAGTTATTTACAAATCAAATTGTCAAGGTGATGGAGTGCCTGGTTGGCCAGGCCTGATTCAAGGGCCCACAGCTGGAGCTTGAGGAGATCCTGTCCCTCCAATATCACAGAGCAGGGGTGATTCCTTAATAAAATTTGACTCGCAGCATAAAAAGATGGAAGAAAAGAGGCACCTGGGTGGCTCAGTCGGTTAAGTACCTAACTCTTGATCTCAGCTCAGGTCTTGATCTTCAGATTGTGGGATCCATGCCCAGTGTGGAGCCTGCTTAAAAAAAATAATAATAATGGCCATTGTTAAATGTGCACCAAGTGA
Source organism: Herpailurus yagouaroundi (assembly GCF_014898765.1). Lineage (NCBI taxonomy): Eukaryota > Metazoa > Chordata > Mammalia > Carnivora > Felidae > Herpailurus > Herpailurus yagouaroundi. The sequence continues at coordinate 46,073,987 of NW_024412377.1, forward strand.
TTTATACACACAGTTTCATTCATTCTTCACAACAACCCTGTGAGGTGTGTACTATTAAAGTAGCTGTTTCATCCAGACTTGGAGATATTAAATGTCTGGGCAGATACCTACAACTAGCAAATGGCAAACCCAGAATTTGAGGACAGGTCTATCTGATTTGAAATTGGTGTTCTTGACCCTATGCAAAGTCTATAGGAACTTCCATTCTCACTGGAAGTGAAAGGGAAAGGGAAAGTTTCCTTGAGAAGGTAGCATTTGAGTGGTGTATAAGCAAGAAACTTTTGGATGTAAATGACAGAGATCTCATTAATACAGGCTTAAACAGAAATAGAGGATTTTTTTTTATCTTGTGTAACTGAAAAACCCACGGAGAGATGGAAATGTAAGCACAGACTGGTCCAGGGGTACACGTGATGCCTATAAGACTTACTATCTGTCAGGGGCACCTGGGTGGCGCAGTCGGTTGAGCGTCCGACTTCAGCCAGGTCACGATCTCATGGTCCGTGAGTTCGAGCCCCGTGTCAGGCTCTGGGCTGATGGCTCAGAGCCTGGAGCCTGTTTCCGATTCTGTGTCTCCCTCTCTCTCTGCCCCTCCCCCGTTCATGCTCTGTCTCTCTCTGTCCCAAAAAATAAATAAACGTTGAAAAAAAAATTTTTTTAAAAAAAAGACTTACTATCTGTCAGTTCTCTCTTCTGTGCGAGCTGTATGAACTTGGGTGTGAGGACTTGAGTGTGACATTCTCCTAACTTAGCAACCCTTCTGGGAAAAGAGCATTGTTATTCCAAGAATTCCAACAAAAATTCAAGATCTGAGTCTTATTGGACCATTCAAGCCATGTGCCTATCCAGGTGGTCAGAAATACATTGACTGTCCCTGGAGTCAGGAGAACAGGTGGGTTAGTTTCAGCAGAAACATGTAGCATAGCCTGAACATGGAGAAGAGTGTCATTTATCAGTGTAAAATCAGGTTACTCTTATCAACAGAAGGGTAAGAGATATTAGGTTGACAAGAACAATTGATAGCTGCATTAGGTACCATTGTGCTTAAGAATCCATCCAAAAATGTAACTTAAAATAATCACTATTTAGCACCAGATTCTATGGTTATCAGTTTGGGCTTGTTCATGCATCTATGAACAGATGAAGGGTCAACTGGGACTTATTGGTCTCAGCTGAGCCATCATCCCTGTTTCTCAAGGTTTCTCAGCCCCCAGCAGGCTAGCCCAGCCTCATTCACAGGGTGGCAGAAGGTTTCCAAGAGAGACAAAAAGAGTTCAAGCACTTTTCAGGCCTCTGTTTGCACTTACAAACATCCTATGGGCGAAAACAAATCACATGACCTAGGCTAGAGTCACAGTGGGAGAATACTCAAAAGTACGTAGCAAGAGGGCATGGATTGAAAGAGGGAAAGAATCTGTGGCCTTTCTTGCAATCTGACGCCATTTCAAACAGTGCTAGAACAGTGTCTAGCACATATTAGACACACCAAATAAAATTTTGTCAGATGAATGATGAGGTTCGGATGAGGGAAGAGCAGGGAAGGCCTTCAGGCAGAAGCAACACTGTTGGCAAAGTCCCCAAGATAGTAAATACAGATTTATTTGTAGTGAGCACATATGCTATGGCTAATAATGGACCAAAGGAAGTAGTGGGACACAAGGGCCATAGTAGGGTAAACAATGTGGGTGCCGAGCTTAGGATTTGGACTTCTGTATGCACCAGGGAGTTGTTGAAGACTTCTGAATAGTGGCATGCTTCAATTAGCAAGTCCTAAGCAGGATTTTGGAGGGTAACTGCAGGCAGATGGAATTCTCTGGAGAACAAGATCCTGAGAAGAAGGAGGGACAATGACATCCTTGTAGACACAGCAACAGAGCAGCTACAGAGTCTACTGTGCTCCAGTGGGCACCAAAACTGAGTTTTGAACTCATTTTTGCTTGGCATATCCCAGATACCAAGCTTCTCCTGCCTCCCCCAGGCTGTGAGAACGTAGAGATATTCTGTCTCCTGAGCACCAACCAAATGCTACTTATTTCCCTCATTCGCTTGGAGTGGCCACTTCCAATACCTGGGAACAGCTGGCTGTCAGTCCTTCCACCCCCAGATGCTTCTTGTTGGGTCTTTCATGCACCAGAGCCTCCCCGGAAGTGAGATTTAGGCTCTAAGTTTCCATCTATTCCTCTGTTCTGAAAGCCAAACTTCCACTCAGAGCTGACCTGTCCAGGTCATTGTCAGCGCCCCACCCCTGCTGAGATGCCAGTAAACATCAAAGACCCAAGACCCACTTAGGGGTGACCTTTTTTTGCAGAACCTCTCCAAGCCCAATCACAGCTCAGCAGGCTTTGAAAATGACTGTGATGTGTCATTACTATCCCCTGCTTTACCTAAACATGTGTCCTGCCTGTCAATAGCAATGTTTTGTAATGTGGACTTTTTTTGGGGGGGGGGGGCGCGTTATTGGTATGTATGTTTTGGCAAACAAGACAAGTATTGGCCTGTGGCAAACAACAACAAACCCACAGGCCACATAGTTGTCTTTTGAGAAACAATAAGCATCATGTTCAGACACCAAAAGGATATCCCACAGTGATCCCCACAGCAGCGCTGCAGGTTAACTGTGGTATAGTCTTCATCCACAGACCCCAGCTCACTGAGGCCAGATGGGGCTCCTGTAGCTCCCAGGGGCAGGATTTGGAAAATGCAGGTGTCTGAATTGCTACAGTCTCTCATTCATATGCAATTTCCATGTAATGGTGTCCTCTGGGATGGAAAGAAAGAATTATAGCAGAATGCAGGGACCTGTTCTAAGCACTTCATATATTTTGACTCATTCAGTCCTCCTAAGCACATTTGAAGAAATTGAGGGACAGAGAGGTTTAGGGATCTGCTAAAACTCACCGACCTTGATGATAATGTTTCCTTTCTTCATGACTAAATGCTCAAACTTAAACAAAACTGAACCGGAAAGTAAGTAAGTGAGTATATTTTTTTTAATGTTTATTTATTTTGAGAGAAGGGGGTGGTGGAGAGAGAGGGTGAATTTTGAGAGGGGTGCAGAGAGAGGAGGACAGAGGATCTGAAGTGGGCTCTATGCTGACAATAGAGAGCCCGATGTAGGGCTCGAACTCATGAGCCATGAGATAATGACCTGAACCAAAGTCGGACACTTAACTGAGTCACCCAGGCACCCCTGAAGATTTTTTATTTTTAATATTTTATGGAGTTTTGACACATGGAAAACTCAAATTTTACTGGTAAGAGCAGAAGAAAGCTCAAGCGTTTCCTTTGTATTAGACCCTCAAGACCCCACACACCTCGCCTGCCTTCTTCGTGTTAATTCCTTACTTTGGGGTCCCCCTGGAGATCCTATCACACATGTTTCTCTCTTCCTCAGGAGAAGTGAGCTTGTCAGCACCTAGCACAATGCCTGGCACATAGCAGATACTTCAACGCTTGGTTGAAGGCCAAGACTTAGAAGGTTCTAGCCAGAGCTCATGACTGCAATGACTATTAAAAAAAGTCATTGCCTGGTCTGTGCCTCTGTTTCCCCATGAAGGGAAGCTTTGGACAGCAGCCACCACTGGCTCGTTTCACATAGTGGCAAACTCAGAAAAGTTCTATCGATGGAATCCTGAGCTCAGAACCCAAGGAGTGGAAAGACCTGCATCTTAGGATATATTCAAGAACCAGCGTGCCCAGCCCCAGCCCATCATGTCAATGTGTCTGGAAGTAAAGTGCTCACCCAGTGGTACTGGGCTGCCACATGCAGCAAGGTGTGAATGAGTTAGCAACGGCACTTTCCTGAATCACTGCATCATCCAAAGGCTGCCAGGTGGCAGCTGGCATCTTTGGCTGCTACGGTGGGCCAGGCAACGTCTGTTGCTCCAGGCACCCAGCTGGCTCTGTCAGAAGGACTGGGGAGGGTTGCCTTTCTCCTGCTGGATGTATTGGCTGGTAACACTGAGCACATGGGTGGGATGTCATCTGTGGCTCTTGGCTTAATCATACCCCAACATGGGAGTTAGGGGGTTGTGGTGGGATGGGGAGATCATCTGGATTCCTAACTTCCTCATTTGAGGTCTGCTGCTCAATGAGGTCTGAATAACTTCCAAACAATTAGTTTCAAGTTCCAGTTTCTTCCTCTGTACATAGGACAAGTAATCTGATTTCTGAGCCACAATTTCCTCGTTGGGACAGGAGGGGAATAAAAATAGGTACCTGGCAAGGTTGTTTTAAGATTCCAAGATGAAATGTATCATCTGCATACTCTAGCTAAACACCTGAACTCCTGGATACCTATTCTACTGTAGCCACTGGTGCTCATCATCTGTCTAAAAAGTACCTCTTGATCCCTTCCTATCTGTTCTATTTTCTTTTTTTTTCTTCCAACGTTTTTATTTATTTTAGGGACAGAGAGAGACAGAGCATGAACGGGGGAGGGGCAGAGAGAGAGGGAGACACAGAATCGGAAACAGGCTCCAGGCTCTGAGCCATCAGCCCAGAGCCCGACGGGGGGCTCGAACTCATGAACCGCGAGATCATGACCTGGCTGAAGTCGGACGCCTAACCGACTGCGCCACCCAGGCGCCCCTGTTCTATTTTCTATGTATCATTTATCACAGTCTGTTGAAGCTCTTGTTTAATTATTGGCTTGAAAAATATTGTATTTTAAAATATTTGTTTAGAATAGCAATTAATTAGGGGCACCTGGGTGGCTCAGTCAGTTAAGCGTCTGACTTCAGCTCAGGTCATGATCTCACGGTCTGTGAGTTCGAGCCCCACGTCGGGCTCTGTGCTGACAGCTCAGAGCCCGGAGCCTGCTTCGGATTCTGTGTCTCCTTCTCTCTCTGCCCCTCCCCCACTTGTGCTCTGTCTCTCCCTGTCTCTCAAAAATAAATAAATGTAAAAAAAATTTTTTTAAAGAAGTTATGGGTTATTATCACTGTTTTTTTTTTTAAATTTTTTAAACATTTATTTATTTTTGAGACAGAGAGAGACAGAGCATGAACGGGGTAGGGTCAGAGAGAGAGGAAAACACAGAATCCGAAGCAGGCTTCAGGCTCTGAGCTGTCAGCACAGAGCCCGACATGGGGCTCGAACTCACAGACCACGAGATCATGACATGAGCCAAAGTTGGATGCTTAACCGACTGAGCCACCCAGGCGCCCCTATTATCACTGTTAAGACCAGACCAGGGACTCTAAGACCAGACCAGACCAGATATCCATGAGCTCAGGTGTTCAGAGAACAAGAGTCTACCAAGAAGATTCCTGGGGAACAATGTCAAGTGTGCCCCAGCTAAAGCACAGAGCTTTGCCCTTGCCAGAGTTATCATCGTTATCATTATGGTTACCATTGATTGAATACTTCCTGACTGCCTGGCATTGCATTTAAAGAAAGAAAAACTATTATTTATAGTAAGAGTAATAATGACCTGCTCTTTATATCATCTATGCATTTGTACACAGTTACACACATAGGTGTGTACACACACACCCCCATCTTCCTCTAGAAGTAGACCCTAAAACAGAGATCAGAGTGCATGTAACTTATTTGGGAGGTGGTCCCAGGAAGTGATGATAAGAGTGGGTTAAGAAAGGCAGGGAAGTGAAGAAGTCAAGACCAGAGGGAGTTCTAAGAGGGTGACCACTGTTAGGCACATGGTGCTCAGACCTGCTGGGGTTCTCAGAGAAACAGTGTAGAACAAACCTCAGAGTTGCCCCATCTAAGTGATGAAGAAACAGTGATCTATCTACCAATTCCTGTGCATCACCTAACAGTCAACGCCCTGGCATTTCTGTCCTGCCCACACATAGTCTGAGCCAGTTCTCTGGACAAGAAGCCACAGGTGTATTCATAAAGGAGTACGAGAGGTGGCGGTTTGGGAACAATGAGTGCCAGGAGGTATTGGCAGAGCAATGATGGTGTCTGCCACGCCAGCTAAGAGGATGGGTCCTGATAACTGAAGTCTTGCTTGTTGATGGTCTTGGGTGTGCCTGGAGACAACATTAAGCAATGGGCATAGGATACAGGACTGAGGGGGGCAGGCTTGAGCTAACTGCCTGGAAAATAAAAGGTGATACGGAGGGTCTCAGAGAGAGCACAGAGTTGAGGGGCAGATAGATAGTGATGACGAGATGTTAGCAAAATTTATGTTGTTTCTTGAGGTCACGGACTGGGTTTGGGTGGGGGTGGGAAGCCAGGGTAGAGAGAGTTGATAAAGTCAAAGTCCTACCCTGGGGCTGGTGCCGACAGAACAAAGCAATGACATGCAGAGGCACCATGATCCAGGTAACATAAGCATGCTTCTTCTTGAATCCTCACTGTTGGAACTTCTCTATATTAGTCAGCTATGGCCACGATAACGCTGCATAACAAACTATTCTCCAAACTCAGTAGCTTATAATAAAAAGAACTTCATTTTCTAGTTCATGGGTCTGCAGACCCGTTTGGGAGGTGCTCAGCAAGTCATAGGTTGTCTCCAGGCTCATGATTGGGTTCCAGTCTGTTCTATGTCTGCCCTCATTCTGTTCTGACCAGACACTATAACGTACATGTTCTTCCCCTGGTAGATCATATTTGTGAGAACCAAACCAAACCTTAGAAGCACATTTATAGCCTCTGCTCACATTGAGTCATAACATTCCATTGGCCCAAGCAAATCACATGGCTAAGGCACCATCCACTAAGGCCACCACCACCCTCCTGTGTACGTGTGTGCATTGTAAGGTCACGTGGGAGAAGGGGGGTGTGAAGAATTGAGAACAGCAATCTCATCCACTAACAACCTCATTTTATCCCATGGGGAAGCCGAGGCTTCAAAGAGTTAAACTATTTGTCTAAAGTCACAGCCTTGTATGGGATGCAGGTGGGTTTTGGACCCAGCTTTGCTTGACAACAAACAAAGCTTGTATATTTATCCTGATGAACTCCTCTTCTTGAATGTAAGGTGAGCTAACCCCCCACGGGTACAAGGAACTGGAGTACAGCCTCAGAGGGTCCTCACCCATCTGGCAGTGTGCAAAGCACCCAAATTAACCAGAGATCACCTGTCTGCTCAAGGTTGTGCTCCAGATCTGTGTCAGGAAAGACACCTGGAGCCTTGTTTCTCCTGCTTCCTGCACCATTCTCCCTAGATAGAACTGTGTGCTTTTGACTTTAAAACATCACCCAGGAGGGTTCCCTCCTCTCTGAGAAATCTTACCCATTGCTATCTAGCCAGAGGTTTTCAATGCAGGCCCAGGAGACCCAGAGGTGACAAATAGTTCCGTTTTCACTTCCTTGAAATTTCTCCTAAGTGTGCCTACTCTGCCAACCATATCTGCAAAGGGAAAGAGGTGAAGTTCACACCATTCAACTCCCAGCTGTTGCCATGGAGCCCGTCCAGACACCAACACGCCAGCAACTCTGGCTGCTATGCAATGGAATCAAAGAGGGGGAAAATAATCAGCGGGGGAGCAAACTCTTGTTTAAATGCAAATACCTTTGAGAGGAAGCAATTGAGGGAAAAGAAATTATGAAAACCCCAGCAGAGAGCACAGAGTTGGGACTGAGGCTGATAAGCCATGCTGGTCCCTCAGCGGGATAGTCTCTGCTTCATCTCCTGCCAAAGTGGGAAACTTGTGTTTCCAGAAGTGATTTGCCCATGACACACATCCCAGTCACCCCTAACAAGGTTCTTAGAAAGAGCAGAGTGGACTTCCTGATGGGCAGAGAGACTGGAAGAGCCTAGGATGCTGATGGGAGGGCTGAGCTGGTTTGCACTAGAATTTAAAGAGAAGGAAATGAAGGTTGAGAATTGAGACCGAAGTGGGAGATATTAGGAATATAGGTACATCCATTAGCCTCCCCAAAGTGGGGGAAGAAGCCCCAGGGGAAGCAGGTTGGGGAAGGGCGTCTGAAAGCTCAATTAGAGACAGAAATGCTTTAGATTTTTCTGGCAAGAATTATGGTAGATTTTCATTTGCTAATCTTTATTAAAAATAAAGCCATCCATTTTTAGCTTAAAATTTCCTAAAGCTCAAGTATTTAACCACAAAAGGAGATTAGATCTTATAATTATTTTGTATTGAGGATTATTTTGATCTGTAAACTTTTTAAAAAGACACCTTGCAACTAAAAGACGCTTTCTGTCTCTGATCTCAGGAAAAGTGGGTAAGCTGGAAGACTTGGGGTGAGAAGTGAACATCTGAGACAAATCTGGTGCCTAGAAGCTCCAAATCACCACCACCTACCTCCCCCACCACACGCCCGCCTCCTGACTTGAGCCACCATTGGGCTACAGATGTTTCAAGCAGGTACAGTGGTTGAGGTCCTCGGTGCTGTCTCAAGCCACTGCTGTCTGCGAGCACTGCAGGAAAGGAGATGGGAGAGAAGCCAGGAACATTTTGTCTCCAGCCTGAGTGCCCATGGGACTTCCAGTTATCCCCAGGCAGCTTAGCATCCAGGCTGTGAGGTTCTAGAAGGATTCCTGTGGTTGGCAAAAGGGCACCAAATTAAGAATCAAAAGGCCTGTGTCAGAGCCCTGGCTCTAATATAATCCAGCCATACAACAGGGGGCCACTGTTTCACCTTTCTGTGCCTTGGCCTCAGTGTCCATATCTGTGAAATGGGGTTGTTTTCCTATCATTTATTGAGCACTTAATGGAGGTAACAAACTGGCAAACTGTGGGCCACATGCCACCCCTGTATCTCACCTGCACGGTGCTGAAAAACAATCATGATTATTTTAAGATGAGGCAATTTCATATAAAATTCCAAGTTCCTGGTTTCTCTTGAAAAAGGATGTGATCTGATAACACGGAGACCTACCACGTTACAGCCAGCTGGAGTAAACTGTTAAATTTAGAGAAAATACACGCTCCATTGGTCTCAATTCTCACCGCTCCCTGTTTGCCAAAACCCTGGGGCCAAGGGTCTGTTGCCTATTTAGCAGGGAAACTCTGTTTTACCCTGCAGTAGATAGAAATTTGGAAAGCACTGCGTATTTAATTCTTACAGCAACTCTCCTAAGCAGTAGGCAGTATATTCAATCCCATTTTACAGATTAAGAGACTGAGTCTTTTCTAAATAGAATCATGCAGGTTTCAGTTTGATTGCCACTTGCTCAAGGCCACACAACTAGCAAGTGACAGAGACCAGATGTGACCCCAAGCTGCCTTGCCTCAGAGCCCCCGCTTATAACCACTTCTCTATTCTGGCCTACGAAGGGTACATCAAGCACTGTATTCAGATCACTGTACTCGGATCACAATGCTGAGGTTCAGGGAGGCGGTAGCCCACCTGGGTTGCTTTTTTCTGCGTCTCACTTGTTCTGGAGATGAATGATCAGCACAGGGGTCAAAGCCATAAATAAAAAACCAGGGAAAATGAGAGCTAAAGGGACCCAGAGATGATTGGGTCAGATGTCTTCATTTTTTTCTTTAATTTTTTAAATGTCTATTTATTCTTGAGAGAGAGAAAGACAGAGCGTGAGTGGGGGCGGGTCAGAGAGAGAGAGGGGGAGACACAGAATCCGAAGCAGGCTCCAGGTTCCAAGCTGTCAGCACAGAGCCGAATGCGGGGCTCGAACTCGTGGGCCGTGAGATCATGACCTGAGCCGAAGTCGGACGCTCAACCGACTGAGCCACCCAGGCGCCCCCAGATGTCTTCATTTTAAGTCTGGGAAACCTTGAAAAGGTTAAGTGACTTGTTCGCAGTCACATATTTCCTGGAACTATCCATGCTGGGGTTAGATTAGGAAAATGAAGTAAAGAAGTTAATGAGCTTGCCAGATTTATATTTAGGCTCCCAAATTCACCTGGGCTGAAAATGCATAGATTTTACCGGTGCAAAAGTCTGGAGAGGGAGTCAGAATTACCTGGAGATTGCATCCATTTCCTCCTTTGCTCTTCATAGAGATTGTCCCCAAAATCTCAGCAAGGGAGGCGGGTAGCCATTTCTCCTAGTTTCCTTTTGGAAACACAGATCGTCAGAAGCCCAAAGGTCATCAAGAGGTCATCTAGGCCAATCATCATGTTTCACAGGTGAGGAAGCCTAGGCCCGTGGGTGAGGGGACTCATCTGAGACTGTTCCACAAGCCGGCACAGAGCTACACAGGAGCCACTCCTGCCTCACGTTCTGAGCTCACATCCCTTGGTACCGGTGCTGCTGTGAGCTTCTCACCGGCTCAGCTTGAGTCTCTTCCCGGGAAGCATTTTAATGATGTTGTTCAGAGGCTTCGCTGCTCGTTCCTCAGGGTCTCAGGATGGGGAGGACAGCTGGTCTAAGAACACACTCGCAGCTGGATTAATAAGAGAAGCAACACCTTCAAGTTCCTTCTCTTCGGCGGGAGAGTGAGAAACACAGCTGTCTCTCTCTTTGCATCCCAGATGCTCCCAGGGAGCGGAGATGTTCCTTGCTTTCCCACTTGACTAGCATTATGTGTGCTTCATGTTGATTGTGCACGTAGATGCCTCCCCCTCCAAGCAGCCTTCCCCGACTCTCCGCCAGAGTCGGTGCTGCTGCCTCCGGGCTCACGCCCCCAGCACTGTCAGCAGGGGAAGTCTACAACACACACCTCGAAACGAGCTCTTGCTGATCTCAACTGTATGAGAAGCGGTTCCAAGGCAGGCACCAAATCTCATTCCTCTTTCCTCCCACAAGCCCCCCCCAGCAACGGTGCACCTTGCAGTCATAAAAATAGCTGGTGCCACTTAATCCGGATTATAATAGACCAAGGTCTGGGCTAAGAACTTGCATGCTTTATCTCAGTGGATCCTCAACACCACTCTTCAGGGAAAGTATTACTATACCCATTTTTTGGACAGGGACCCTGGAAGTTTACTTGCTCATAGATTTAGTGTAGCATTAGTAAATCCAACCTTCCCATGTGTGTCGTTTCTCTTTCCCCTCTCCCTTCACCTCCCACATTTTTCCAAGGCCCTCAAACTGACCCAACCTCTCTTGCCTTGGGGGCTTTATCTGAGCAGACTCCTCTGTCTACATCACACCCCCTCCTTCACCCAGTTAATTCTTGGCTCAGAGGTTTTCTCCAAGGCGCATCCTCCTAACCCCCAAACTAGGCCATGCTCTCTCGTAAATAGGTCTCATAGCTTCCCCAGCTTTTTGTTCATGGCATTTAACTCTTCCAGTGCTGATTAATCCCCTTGTCACCCACCCCAACCCCAACCATGACCCACCCCCGTGATCCACCCCAACAGATTGCATGGTGCCTAGTGAGCTGTGGGTCTGCCCAGACTCTTAGGTATGACTTCTAATTTTTTTTAATGTTTATTTATTTTTGAGAGAGAGAGAGAGAGAGAACATGAGCAGCGGAGGGGCAGACAGAGAGGGAGGCACAGAATCCAAAGCAGGCTTCAGGTTCCAAGCTGTCAGCACAGAGCCCGACGCGGGACTCAAACTCACAGACAGTGAGATCATGACCTGAGCCGAAGTTGGACGCTTAACCGACTGAGCCACCCAGGCGCCCCTTCTCATTTTTCAAGGGATCTCAGATGTAAGTTATTCACCTTCTTCAGTACACAGCACATTCTTGTTGGCCTAAGCAAGGCCCCTCTATTTGTTATTTCTTGTCACTTTTACTTTTTCCCCTTTGTCCTTCAACCCTGCTGTCTGCTCCCTTTCCTCTCCCCAGTCTTTGTCATGGGCCTGCACTGCAGTGTATTTGATGCAGGTTCTCAAGTACTCGTGTATACAGCCTTGTAAAATGAGTTTTGCTTGCTCGTGTTTTTAAATTATGTAAATGACATATTATAATGAAAAAAGCATAGTAGTTTCTTATTCCATGGGGTTATGATTACCATCTGTGTCCTCCATTAGTATAAGCTCCTTGAGGACAGGCCCTTTATCTGTTTTGCTTGTCATTTTCTCCCCAGTGTCTAGCCAAGTGCCCAATGTAAAACAGCCACCCAACAGACATTTATTGGCTGAATGGGCATTGGACTTCGAAGTACATGCACGAGCTATGATGCACGGTAGAAAAAGCAGGTGCTGATAAGTGATTACATCAATGAGAGACTAGATGGAGGAGGTGATCAGTTACAAAGTACCAGCTGGGAAAGACCAGATGCTTGGCTAGCAGATAACATGGAGGCCCAACACGCAGCTGGTTCACTTTCAACAAAGCAGGTTTCCTGTTTGGGCAAAAAGAAAATCATTTGGTTTCTCACTTTCTCTTTTCAGTGACCGCTGGGAGTCCATGGCTGGAACAGCCATCAACCACAAATTCAAGAGCAGCCTGGCTCTTATCAGAAGCGAGTATAGAAGGGCGTCCTTATTACTTCCTTCCAAGCACTTCAGCCTCAGCCCTCCTAGAAGAGCTACTCTTTCAGCCCAGGGCCTGAAATCATGTGGGCGGTCTTCCACCCCACCCTAAATTGGGTTTTGAAACCTCCACTTCAAGGAAAATGGAGAATGGGGAGGTATGACCTGAGGTGACAGGAAAATCAATAGCCGGTTTCAAAGTCATTCTGGGTGAAAGGCCCAGAGGCCATATGATAGAAGAGAACAGGAGTGGACACTGGGTGAGCTGCTCCAGGCTTCCCAGGCCTCCTCAGAAGGCATGTGACCTTTACCCTGCAGGCTGGAAGCAAGCCCACATTGCAGATAAAAAGTGCTGCTGGATAGAACCTCAAGCCTAAAGCTTATGTAGGGAATCATGGAAAGTGGAGGTGGAAAGGCACCTATGAGTTAGACCATCTGGCCTAGCTCTTCATTTTATATTTACCCAAAGCCCAGAAAGGGAAGGATCAGTCCAAGGTCCAATAGTGAGCCTATATACAGTACAGATTGGAATCCTGGTTTTCTGAGTCCTACCCCAGATCTCTTTCCATTACATCAAGATTCCTTACACAGTAGATAGTTCAGTGTGATTGGCAGAATAATGGCCCCCTGAAGATGTCCATGTCCTAATCTCTAGAACCTATAAATATGCTACCTTACACGGCAAAAAGAACTTCGCAATGTGATTCAGTTAAGGATCCGGCGATGCAGAGATTATCCTGAATTATCTGGATAGGCCCAATGTAATTGCAAGGGTCCGAGTCAGAGGAGCAGATGTGATGACAGCAGATGTGATGAGAGGTTGACTGGTGGCCTCTGAAACTTGGAAAAAGCCAAGAAAGGGACTTTCCCCCTGGAGTCTCGAGAAGGACCACAGCCTTGCAAAGCTATGTTAGCCTTCTGACCTCCAGAACTGTGAAGTGATAAACCTGTGTTGCTTTAAGCCACTAAGTTCGTGGTCATTTGTTATAGCAGCAATCAGAAACGAATACCACCATGGTACCCCTCAACCCACATGCTAATGATGCAAATCCCCCAGAGACAGGAAGGCTCACGGAGTCCCACCCACACTTGAGTGGCCGTGTATCACAGTGATTATGAGCACACTCCACGGAAACAACCCCAAAGACCATCCATAGGCGAATAGAGAGACACATTGGAATAGCCGTGGAATAGCATATGACCGTTCAACAGAACAAACCTCCAAAATATGCCATGACATGGATGAACCCCTCAGACATGACACTGGACAGAAGGGAGCCAAGACACAAAAGATTAGGAACTGAATGATTCCGGCTACATAAAACCCAAGTACAGACAAAGCAAATCCGTGGTGATTAAAATCAGAATGATATTCTGACGATGACGTTCTTCCTGGTAGGAAGAGTATCAAAGGGAGAGGTGACAACAGAGCCAGCTGGGGCGGGAAATGTTCCGTGCTGTGATCTGGTCACACATGGTGTGTAGGTAAGTAGAACTCCACCGTGTGGTACACTTAGGATTTGTTCACTTTCCTACAAAGTAGTTTGTCTCAGCTCTGTCATTTCCCGTGTGTGACCTCGGGCAAGTTACCGAACTTATCGGAGCCTGTGTTTCTCACCTGCGTGACGGGGATATTAACTGCTCCTGCTTCGTGGAGTTGCTGTCAGTTAGTACATATCAAGTGCTCATGAGGCACCTGGGTGGCTCAGTTGGTTCAGTCTCCGCCTCTTGGTTTCAGCTCAGGTCATGGTTTCACGGTGCATGGATTTGAGCCCACGCGTCCGGCTCTGCGCTGACAGCATGGAACCTGCTTGGGATTCTCTCTCTCTCTCTCTCTCTCTCTCTCTGCCCCTCCCTTGCGCATGCTTTCTCCCTCTCTCTCCAAAAATAAATAAATAAACTTAAAAAAATAAAGTGTTCACAACTCTGCCTGACACAGAGTGAGTGCTTCATAAATACTCCTCACTGTTACTCAAGGTGTAGACAAAGCGCCATGCTGGAGCCACTATATCCCAGCCCATGACAGCTGATCGTGTCCTTTCTTCCCAACTCCGCAATGAGAGCCATTATGTTGGTAGCTTGAAATCTGCCACTGCGGGAATACTCACATCACAACAATTGTCAAAAACTACAAATCAGTGCCTCTTTGTTAACTTGTTTGGACAGCCAGTTATTAAACACTTACCAGAGTACCACTGTATAAATGGCTGAAATCAGACCCTCTCTGGAGAGTGTTTTACTTTAGGAGTGGGGGAGAGAAGACAAGGGACCTTGTGGGAGGAAAGCAGGACCCACCACTTCCACTCTGTAGTGGACCCAGCAGCCCGGCGAGACTTGCATGGGGCCCCCATGACAGCATCAGAGTCTCCCCCACCCCACCACTGTCTCCTTCTCATACTCTCATCCCTGGGCTTTAACCACTTATTATGGCCAGCCTGGCCTTTCAGACCCCATCTTCCCTTAATATACCCCTTTTGAGAAGCCCGGCCAACCTTCCCACCCATCCCCTCGCCAATCCCTCCCTCGCCAGGCCCTCCTCAGAGGGCTGGCCCAGAATTACGCTCCCTGTTCCTTTTCTGTCTCGAACCAACTGCCCTTAGATTCTCCTGAAATCCGCTCTTTCTCATCATTGACATCTTATCTCCAACGTCACCTCTTTAGAGCAGCTGTCCCCTTGGCCACTCTCAGTCACTTCCCATCATTACTCAGCACTGACTGAAGTTCCTGAACGTGTGACAGCTCATCATCCCCATTCTATGTATCAAGAAACTGAGGACTGGAGAAGTTAGGGAACTTGCCCATGATCACAAAGGCAAGAAGTGACAGAGCTGGGATTTGAGCGCGCAACAAGCCCGTGTGCTTAGCCACTCTGTCATGTGATGGACGGCCTGGAAGGCAGGGCTGTGCAGGCAACTGGTGAGTCCAGAGAGAAGACAGCTCTTCAGGACCTAAGCTGGGGTGGGGGGTGGACACCACTGCCAAGCCAAGGGGTCCAAGAGAGTCTGGCTGCAAGTTTGAAGTCTGATATCCCTAGGCCAGTGCAGTAACAAGATGCAGAGAGCGATGAAGGGCGCAAAGGAGTGCCTTTATTCACTTATTTATGGAGGATGAGATATTAATCAAGGGCCTAGCCTTTGAACTGTCAGCACCTTCTCCTACAGCAGCACGTCAGCAGGTGCGAAGAGCTAGCACTAGGGGAGGAAGTCAAATTCTCTGCTTCTCTCCAAGACTCCCAGACCCCCCAGCACAAAGCCTTCACCATGCCAGGGAATCAATCCTTTGACCAGAGAACTGTTGGCTCCACACAGGATGGGTGGGAGGCGGGAGCAGGGGTGGGGGAAAGCCAGCTGGGGCCGTGGAAAGGGGACTAGACAGGAGTTTTCAAGCCCCATGGGACTGTGTAGACCACTTAGCACGGTGCCTGGCACACACAGGCACTCGAGAAATGTTCACAGATGGTAGTGTTCCTAGCTCTGTGTGACCTCAGGCAAGTCACACAGTCTGTCTTTCATCCCTCATGTGCAGAGGATGCATGAAAGAATGCCCTGCCGAGCCCCCTTCTCAGAAAAGTCATATTTATGAGGTGCCTCATAAATACTGGATGGCTGCTGTTTGTGCTAATCACAAAACCCTTTCAAAATGTAAGGTGTTAGTTCTTTTTGATTTTTTTTTAATTTGAGACAGACAGAGAGAGAGAGAGAGAGAGAGAGAGAGAGAGCAAGTAGGGGAGAGCGGCAGAGGGAGAGAATCTTAAGCAGGCTCCACATCCCATGCAAAGCCTGACTCGGGGCTTGATCTCACAACCATGAGATCATGACCTGAGCCAGAATCAAGAGGCAAGTCAGAGGCTCAACTGACTGAGCCACCCAGGTGCTCCTGTAAGGTGTTATTTCAACAGCCATCTGAAAATGCAGTATGATTTCTGGTCAGGTAGCAAGCTCCCCGTCACTGGGTTTATGCAGACAGTAGCTGAGAGAGAAGAGGCTTGCGTGGAGTACCAGCTTAGGCTTTCCTCTGGGAAGGTGGCACTGTTCAGGGATTCAACCTCAGAATCCAATAGTGAGAGTTCAAATCCCAGATCAGCTATCCATTATCTTTGTGGTTTTAAGTTTCTTAATCTCTTGGATCCTGGTTCCCTCATCTCTTAGACTGCAAGAAAAACGGTACCTGCCTTCTATGGTTGTTTAGAGAATTCAGTGATTTAATGGGCGAAGAAGTGATTTATTGAGCCACTGACAGGAGATGGGTTTTTTCCTATTTCTTTTTTTTTAAGTTTGTGTATTTATTTTGAGAGGAGGTGGGGGAGGGACGGGGGGGGGGAGAGGGAGAATCCCACGCAGGCTCTGCACCATCAGTGCAGAGTCCCATGTGGGGCTCAAAGTCACGAGATCATGACCTGAGCCGAAATCAAGAGATGAACGCTTAACCAACTGAGCCACCCAGACGCCCCGTTCCTATTTCTGCCTCTAGTTGTACCCAGTCAAACCCCCCACCTTACCCATTTGGTAATGATCGCTTCAGCAGATACTGAAACATTCTGACCACTTGAAGTCCTGAAGTTCGGTTTAATTTTTTTTTTTCAACATTTATTTATTTTTGGGACAGAGAGAGACAGAGCATGAACGGGGGAGGGGCAGAGAGAGAGGGAGACACAGAATCGGAAACAGGCTCCAGGCTCTGAGCCATCAGCCCAGGGCCCGACGCGGGGCTCGAACTCCCGGACCGCGAGATTGTGACCTGGCTGAAGTCGGACGCTTAACCGACTGCGCCACCCAGGCGACCCTGAAGTTCGGTTTAAATCTCATTTCTTCCCTCCTCCTAGCATGGGTTGGACTGATGGGTCAAGAGACAGGACCAGAAGTGGGACAGGGGCCCAGCCTCCCCATTCACGCCCCCTCCTCCCTGCACCTCAGAACAATAGCCACCCCCCTCCCTCTCTGCTTCTAGGCCTCTCCTTCCTCCTCTGACATGCAGTGTCCAAGGCAGGTGGCTGATATGCTACCCAGCTGACATCCAGGCAGTCAGGGGCAGGCGTTCCTTGCCTCCTGGAGGGTCAGTGCCTTTCCTCGAGGTGCTGGTGGTCCCTGCTGATATGGTGGTCTTTGTATCAGCGGTATGTCGGCTTTCCCTGGGGTGGCATTCACTTAGTGTAACGGCAGCTGTGAGGACCACTCAGAGAGGGGCAGCCCCACTCACCCTTCAGCCTTGCCGGAAGGCCATGATGACCCTTCTCCAGCTGCAGCACCTTCTGGAAACCTCCAGGCTCCTTCAGGTGAAACTGCAGGAGCCCCTGACCACCCAGTCCTTTGGCTCTTGAGGCACATACTACACGTACTACATTCCTACTCACTGCAGGGGAGGGAAATGTTTGCCTCTCAGGGTCCCTGGCCGGGTCTGAAATGTAAACTGACAGATGAACAGGAGAAAAGCATATAAACGTTAATATAAGGGTTACGTGACCCGCAAACCTTCATAAGGAAACGAAGACCCGAAGAGATTATCAGACCTGGATATTTTTATGCTGGGTTTGCTGGGGAGTGGACAGTCGTAGAGGAATAGGATGGGTCAAGAGGAGCAAACCGGAAGGAGCTCAGCGAGGCCGGTTCATTGGATTCTTCTCTACATCCTTTTGGTCGCTTGCTCTTCGGAGAGGAGAACGCTCCTTTCCTGCAGGTACAGGCAGACAGAGGCCAGGTCAAGCAGCTCACACCTAAATTGTAGCAAGTTGTAAATTGTAGCAACCAAAGGGGTCTGCGGGAGCTCAGTGGCTGGGGGAGGACTCTCACCTGGGGGTTTTACCGCCTGCCTCCAGGAGAGGGACGGGGGTAAGGGTGACCCTCCCATTTCTGCTGTTTTCTCAGACTCCTTCAGCTTAAAATAGTCCATAAGCCAAGGTGCCATATGTTGGGGTAGCTTGTCCTGAACTCCCTCCTCACCCAGCTGGCCCAGGCAGTTCCAGCTCTCACTGCCCCCTTCCCGGGTGCCAGGCCCTGTGTGCTCCACATTCCAAACTCCCAGGACCCCTGCTGAGCACACGCACACCGTGCTCACCCACGGTTCCCATGGCAGTGCAGACTGGGCCTGGGGCTCTGCCACTCAGCGAGTGTCCCGCTGAGTGTCCAGCTGAAAGTGACTTGTCAGTCTCCCCCTTCGGCAAGCTCCTCCAAACTGCAGGAGGGATTCCCTTGGAGGCTGCCGCCCCCACCCCCTGTTTTGACGTGTCTCTGGGTCGGGGGGTGGGGGTGGGGGTGGGGGTGAGGGACTGTCACTACATTGTTCCCTGCCAAGGCTACAATTCTGCCTCTCTCCTTGGTTTTCAATTACAAACCAGAAGGGGAATTTGGGGCTAGCCTGGGGCAGGACTAATCTGCTGCCTTCCTTGGGGCCAGTGAGGGCGGGGCCGGGCGGGGGGCGGGGGGGGTGGGTGTTGGTGGCTGGCCACTGCCACTGGCAGTCCTCATCAGAATAGGGAGAAAGCAGCACTTCTGGATCCTCTGCTCTGGACCTTAGGCACTTGTCCTTGGGTGAAGTTGAAGTTCCCCCAACACTCCCCAAAGGTTATGTTAACATGGCAAATAGTAAGTGCTCCCCCCAGCTTAGCTGCTAGCTGCTGGGCCCAGCCTCTGCATAGCCCCTCGCCCACCCACCATGCTTTAGCCCCCTGAGCTTCTCTCAGCTCCTCCAATCTGCCCCTGGCTCTTTTCATGTGCCATTCCCTCCCCCCAGGAATGCTTCTCCAGCTCCCTCTCAGCCGGAAGATCTCAGGGAAGTCCTTGCTGACCATCCCTGCATGAGTCAAGCATTCATACCAGGTGTTGCCAGGACAGCTGGCCTTTTTCACAGGCTTATTTTTCTACTTCTCCCACTGGAACCTGAACACATGTCTATTGAGCTCTCCCAGGCCTTTGCCAGTGACACAGTGGTTGGTACAGAACAGGAGCCCAATACCTGTTTGTTGGGGGGGGCGGGGAAGGCCTTTTAAAAGGCCTCTTTTTAAAGGCCATTGTCTGGTGAAGCTCTGATATCCTGGGGGATTGGGAGACTTAAGGCCTGGGGAGCTTGGAGCCCTCTGCTCTTCCCTCCAAAGAGGCAAAGCAACCCCTAGCAGTGGGTGCAGGCACCCCCTATCCCAGGGCAAACCTTACCCTGCCTCTCACAGTGCTCCCCTAGAGTGCCAGCTGTCGGCAGATTTCATAAGGCCTAGGAGAGCTATATGGAAAGAGGAATAAAAAGAAAAAGAGACTGAAACCCAATTCTATGAAGCTATAAAGTTAACCAGGGCCCATTTCTCCTGTAAGGTCCGAAGCTTCCCTCCCTGGGGTCTGTGTTAATGGAGCAGTTACTAACATTCCATTTGAGAACAGCCAAGATAGTTAAGGACTTGAGACCAAGTCCATGGCCATTAATCAGCTAATAGGTGAGAAAGAGTACGTGGGCCAGCACCTGGATGGCAGTCAAACACCGCTGGGCTATACAGCAAGGCAGAACCTTTCCTCTACTCCCCACTGGTCACGAGACCTTTGCTACGTCAGCTAAGTTCTCAGCACCAGATTGGGAAATGGAGATTCATTCCTCCCACAAATATTTGTTGAGCCCCCACTATGTGCCAGGGCCAGGGATTTCAATCCTTCCTTTTCCAGTGGTTTTGAGAAGGAATCCTGACTCAGAAGCTTCGAAGGCCCACAGGGGTAACAGAAGTGAGAGGCAGGGGGAAACTGGAGTGCTCATGCCTAGCCAAAAGGGGGCAGCAGATACTCAACTCTAGCTGGTTGTTGCCTTGTGGGAATGTGGCCCAGCATGGTCAGGGCTTCTGCTCCTTTTAGAGAATCTAAAAATCAATACTTTTATGTGAAATCTTATAATTTTTAGAGGTTGTCAAACTAATTCAAATTTTTTTAAATGTCCAAGTAGGTCAAACACATGGGCACGATCTGGCACGCTAAGGCCTAGCTGGTGACCTCCAGAAAAGGCTGTAAGGTAACCGACAGGAAGAACTCAGTTCAGAGTCTCCACTCTTCTCTTTTATCAGTATTATTGTGATTTATAATACATACCCAGTTCCCAGACAGCTCTTAGCCCAGACGAGGAAATAGGGTACACCAATGTGTAGGCAGATCCTATGGGTTTTAATGTGAACCACAAGATAGCTGCAGAGGTTGGAGAGGTCATTTCCGTAGAAAAGAAGGCAGGCTTCCTGAAAGAGGCGGCATGGGCTGGGCTGAGGAAGATTTGTGAGATGCTGGGGTCCTGAGCCACATAATCACACAGAACATCTCACCAACTCCCTCATCTGAGGGGGTGGTCAGGAACATCCTCTTATACTGTGTTTTGTCCTGGGAAGTCTCAACCTTATAAAGACGACAATTCTCCCTAACTTAACTTATAAAATCTAGGTAGTAAAAATATCTTCAGATTTTTTCTACAGCTGAACAAGTTGATTAGAAAGTTCATTTGGAAGAAAGAACAAATAAGAACAGTGAGGAAAATCCTGAAAGAGAAGAACAGAGAGCGGGGGTCCAGCCCTACTGGATAATGAAACATGCTGTAAAGCCTCTATAACTGAAATAAAACAGAATAGGAGATTCGGGAAAAACATCCATACACAAATTTAATATGTGATAAGGACAACAGCTCAAATCGGAGGAAGAAGAGTGGACTTTGAAATTATATCCAGGTGATTGGAGTACCATATAGGAAAAAGACAAACTTGGATGCATTCCTCGTGTCATACATCAGGATAAATCCCAAATGGATCAGAAGTGTAAACGTGGAAAAGGAAACCATACAAGCACTAGAAGAAAACATTGTTGAATTCCTGTGTAGTCCGGGGAGGGGGAAATCACTCCTAACTATGACTCAAAATCCTTAAGAAATAGGGAAAATATAGATCAATGGATTACATTCAAAAAAAAAAAAAAATTTGGGGGCGCCTGGGTGGCGCAGTCGGTTAAGCATCCCACTTCAGCCAGGTCACGATCTCGTGGTCCGTGGGTTCGAGCCCCGCGTCGGGCTCTGGGCTGATGGCTCAGAGCCTGGAGCCTGTTTCCGATTCTGTGTCTCCCTCTCTCTCTGCCCCTCCCCCGTTCATGCTCTGTCTCTCTCTGTCCCAAAAATAAATAAACATTGAAAAAAAAAATTTAAAAAAAAAATTTTCCCTTGGCAAAAGTTGTGACAAAGTGAAAAGATAAACAACAAACTGGGAATA
Source organism: Herpailurus yagouaroundi (assembly GCF_014898765.1). Classification (NCBI taxonomy): domain Eukaryota; kingdom Metazoa; phylum Chordata; class Mammalia; order Carnivora; family Felidae; genus Herpailurus; species Herpailurus yagouaroundi. The sequence goes on from NW_024412377.1 coordinate 46,095,456, forward strand.
ATAACTGCAACTTATGCCACAAGAGTTCACACATCTATATATAAACGAGCTTCTAAAATGAGAAAAGAAAAAGACCAACAAGCCTATAGAGAAAGAGGCTACAGAATTATACCAAAGTCCCCAGAAAGAAATGCAAGTGCTTATTCTTTTGAATAACTAAGGGGTGCGTGGGTAGCTCAGTCGGCTAAGTGTCCAACTCTTGATCTAGCTCAGGTCTTGATCTCAAGGTCATGAGTTCAGACCCTGGGTTGGGCTCCATGCTGGGCATGAAGCTTACTTAGAGAGAGAGAGAGAGAGAGATGCTCAAATTTGTTCATTCTAAGAGAAATGTAAAATCAAACTAGACAGGTATAATTTCTCACCTCTTCAATTGGAAAAAGTCAAGCCTGACAAATTTTCTGTTGGTGAATCTCTGGAGAAACAGGATCTCAAGCTTTGCTGGTGGAAATGCATACTGTACAATCCCTGTGAGGGAGAACCTCACAATATCTGGAAAAATTGCATACACCTAAATTATATTTACCTTTGAGCCAGCAATCCCATTTCTAAAAATAAAACTCAAAAATACACAGGCAAAAATATGAAGAGATACATGCACAAGGCTATTCATTGAAAACCATTTGGAGTAGTAAAAGATTGGAAACAACCCAAAAATCCATCCAAGACTGATTGAAAAAAGTATAGTATACTCCTACCATGACAGGGTGACCAACCAATCCATTTTGGAAGACACGGAAATGTCAGTGCTAAGACCTGGAAAGTCATAGGCAGATGGGAACAAGTTAGTCACTTTCACAATTGAGGATATGCAACCATGATGAAGGAGGGAGCGTATCTCTTTATATGAGTAGGGAGTGATCATCAGAATACATGGTTCCATGAAAAAAAGCAAAGTGGAGGAAAGTATGTAGAGTATACTACTCCTTATCTAAAAAAGGGGTGAACACAAAACACACATGCACCAACATACATATACACACACCTGCTTATGTTATCAAAAGAAAGAATAGAAAATAAACCATAAATATTATTTCTAATTGTGATGTATAGCAGAATGGAGGCTATAGGGTGGAAGGTACAGGAATAGCAGCTAGACTTCTATGAACAAATCTTGGTTTGTATATTTGGTTTATAATCATGTAAATATTCTATATAATTGTAAGACAAATTGAATTAGAAAAGGAAGCTCCAAAATTTTTTTTTTAAATACAACTTCTGCGGGGCGCCTGGGTGGCTCAGTCGGTTGGTTAGGTGTCTGACTTTGGCTCAGGTCATGTTCTCACGGTTCATGGTTGGAGACCCACATCAGGCTCTGTGCTGACAGCTCAGGGCCTGGGGCCTGCTTCCAATTCTGTGTCTCCCTCTCTCTGGCCCTCCCTCGCTCATGCTCTGTCTCACTCTCTCTCTCAAAAATAAATAAACATTAAAATTTTTTTTTTTAAATACGACTTCTGCTTCAGGCAATGACAGTATAACTGAGACTGGACCAGACTTTCAACCACACGGAAAGCAAACAAAGTAACTGTTTTTAGATGTTGCACACCAGCCAGTTGAGGACTGGGATCCATTAGAGAAATTGCCCTGGCTCTCTGCTTGGAGGTATTGCTCTAGACCATGCAGCACAGGGAGGGGGACTCCAAGCAGAGCAAAGCAGTCTTGCTGAGATGAGGGGTAGACATTAGAATTCAGCTGCTGAGTCAGTTGGGAGTTGCAGGACTAGGTACCAGACAGGAGGGCCTTATGCATAGAAAGAGCTTTGAAATCTACATAGGAGTCCCCTTAAGTCTTAGCTAAATACAAAGAGTAAATGCACAGTACTGGATTCTAGAAATCCTGGCAGAGAACAGCTACAAAGGAACAGTGAGCTGAATGCAGAGTCCAAAAGTCATAGCTCTGGGAGGCATATGATGTGTGATCATCCAGAGCAGAGAGCCCTACTGAACCTTCCTGGCATTCAACTGAGATACTGGCAAAGCCACCCCCTGGAGTATAGGGCTACCATAGCCCCAGAGTAAGGATGGCTATAGACATACCTTTACAAAGCTTAAAAACAAGCTTTTAAATGATCCAGCTGATCCACTAGTAAATTAACTGCCTGCCAGAAAAAAATTTTTTTTCAAAACCCTTTAAACGAAGACACCAAATCCTAGACTCCACATTATAGCATCCACAATATCCACCATACAATCAAAAGTTATTAATCATGTGGGGAAAAAAAGAAAAGGAGAGTACAACTAGGAAAAAATAATCAATAGTAATTAAGAGAAGCAGATCTAGAGATGACAGAGGTGGTGTAATTAGTAGACACTTTAAAATAAGCTATTATAGGGGCGCCTGGGTGGCGCAGTCGGTTAAGCGTCCGACTTCAGCCAGGTCATGATCTCGCAGTCCGTGAGTTCAAGCCCCGCGTCGGGCTCTGGGCTGATGGCTCAGAGCCTGGAGCCTGTTTCTGATTCTGTGTCTCCCTCTCTCTCTGCCCCTCCCCCGTTCATGCTCTGTCTCTCTCTGTCCCAAAAATAAATAAACGTTGAAAAAAAAATTTAAAATAAGCTATTATAAATGTTTTTTTATTTTTTTATTTTTTAATGTTTATTCTTGAGAGAGAGAGACAGACAGACACACAGACAGACAAAGAGAGAGAGCACAAGCAGGGGAGGGTCAGAGAGAGGGAGACACAGAATCTGAAGCAGGCTCCAGGCTCTGAGCTGTCAGCACAGAGCCTGACTCAGGATTCGAACTCATGAACTACGAGATTATGACCTGAGCCAAAGTTGGACGCTTAACTGAACTGAGCCACCCAGGAGCCAGAAAATGTTGGTTTTTGTTTTTTTTTTTATTTCAAAGAAAAGAAAGATATAATGAGTGAAACTATGGAGGAATATCAGTATAGAAATGGAAAGTTAAAAAAAATGGAAATTCTAGAACCAAAATGTAAAATATCTGAAATAAAAAAAAAATTCAGCTGATAAGCTAAATTGGGCACTGCAGAAGAAAAGATCAATGGACTTGAATTTATGACAATAGACTCAATCCAAAGTAAAGCTAAAAAGCTAACTATTGGGATAATATCATACAGTCTAACATGTGTGCAATTAGGGCTCCAGAAGTAGATGAGAGACTAAGAAAGAAAAAATATTTGAAAAAATAATGGCCAATTTATTTTTTCCAAATTTGTCAAATATCAGTTTACTTCAAAGAGCTTGAACTTCAATGCAGGATAAACACGGGGAGCAGAGCATGTAGGCACATTATGGATCAAATTGCTTAAACCAAAGATACAAAGAACATCTTAAAAGCAGCCAAGGCCAAAAGATACATTATATGCTGGATAAAAATGGAAAACTACCTACCTTTTTTTTTTTTTTTTTATTAAAAACAATGTAAGTCAAGGAAAAATATATATAATGACATATTGAAAGTGTTGAGAGAAAGGGGAAGAAACAAGGCTGTTAATCTAGAATTCTATATCCAGGGAAATAATCTTCAGAAATGAAAGCAAACTGAAAACATTTTCAGAAGAACAAAGTGGATCATCACTGGGAGAAATACTGAGGTTCTTCAGATGGTACGTGGATCTAGCTGAAAAAAACAAAGAGCTGAAAACGGTAAATATGTAAGGAGATATAAAAGCCCTTTCCCTCCTTGATTTTTTTAATTTTTAAAAACATAATGGGTGGTTTAAAGCAAAAGCGATAGGGGCGCCTGGGTGGCGCAGTCGGTTAAGCGTCCGACTTCAGCCAGGTCACGATCTCGCAGTCCGTGAGTTTGAGCCCCGCGTGGGGCTCTGGGCTGAATGCTCAGAGCCTGGAGCCCGTTTCCGATTCTGTGTCTCCCTCTCTCTCTGCCCCTCCCCCGTTCATGCTCTGTCTCTCTCTGTCCCAAAAAATAAATAAAAAACGTTGAAAAAAATTAAAAAAAAAAAATAAAGCAAAAGCGATAATGTGTTGTGAAATTTATAAACATGTGGAAGCAAAACATATGCTAATCACAGAAAGGATGAGTAGAGGTTAAGTGGAAATACACATGGTGTAAATTTGTTATATTACATGTGAAATTGATACAATCTTAACTCTAAGTAGGCTATGACAGGTTAAGGATGCATATTGTTTTCATAAATCAACCATTAAATATAAAACAGAGAAGTCTAGCTAGAAAGCCAACAGAGGAGATAAAATAGAATAGTGAAAATAATTAATTTAAAAGAATACAGGGAAAGAGGCAAAAAGGAAGGGCATATGGGCAAATATAAGGCAAATAGCAAGATGATAGGCCCCAAGCTAACCGTATCAATAACTATATGTTTTACATTAAATTTAAATAAGACCGAACACTCCAATTCAAAGGCAGAAATTTTAAAAATCGATTAAAAAAAAGCAAGACCCAAGTACATGCTGTCATCAAGAAATGCTCTTTAAATATAAAAAGCATAAATAAATAAGCAAGCAAAAGATAAGATTGAAAATAAAGAAATCTGGAAAGACATGCTTTGCAAATAGTACGCTTAATCAAGCTGAAGTCGTTAAAGATTTCTTGGACAGGACACAGAAAACACTAATCATAAAATATTGATATATTCATCTTTCTCAAAATCAAAAACTTCTGCTCATCAAAAGACACCACTAAGAGAATAAAAAAGCAAGCCACAACGAGGAGAAAATGTTCACAATACAAATATCTACCAAAGGATTTTTATCTAGAATATGTAAAGAACTCTTATAACTCAACAGGCAGAACAATTCAGTTTTTCTAAAATGGCAAAACAATTGGACACCTTCCAAGGGAAGATAGACAAATGACTGATAAACAACTGAAAAAGTGCTCGTATTATTAATCATTAGGGAAATGTAAATTTAAACCATAATGAGGTATAACTGTAAGTCCTTCAAGCAGATAAAATTGAAAAGATTGACAATTTCAAATGTTGCAAGAATGTGGAGTTCCTAGAATTACCATCTATTGCTGAAAACACTGTAAAATTGGTCAACCACTTGAGAAAATGGTCTGGCAGTTTCTCATACAGGTAAATAGGTACCTACCCAGCAATTACACTCTTAGGTATATACATAAGAGTACTCCCAAAAAGACTATGCATGAGAATGTCCTGGCAGCTTTATTTATAATAACCGAAACTGGGAGGCAATTCAACTGTCCATCACCAGGAGCATGGGTAAATAAGTGATGAAATGTTCATAAATGGAACACTATTTGGCAATACAAAGGAACAAACTATTGAAACATACGACATGGATGAATTTCAAAAACATTAGGCTGAGTGAAAGGAGCCAAATATAAAGGAGTTCACACTCTATGAATCTATTTATGTAAAATTCCACAGGCAAACTGATCTATGGTGAAAGATATCAGAGCAATGGCTGCTTGGGGATGAGCATGGGGTAAAGGAATGACAGATGTCTAGGAAAAAATCCTGTTTTCCTTTATTCTCACACTTGCAATACTTCTGACACAAGATATGTGGGGTTTTCCTCACAAGGACCAATTCTCCAACACCATCTGGATGTCCTACAACTCAATTCAGTTCTGACACCGTCCACCTGGATTTAGTGTCAGATGATCCCACAAGGCTGCCTCCACTTCAGATGCCAATTGCAAGTCCTGGGTTGTCACCTGTACTTCTGACACAACAGCTAGGCTATGATTTACGTTCCCATAGCCCTCTCTTTGGGTTCAACGATTTGCTAGAATGGCTCTCAGAACCCAGGGAAATAGCTACCTATGTTTACCAGTTTATTGTAAAGTATATTGACAAATAGCCAGATGAAGAGATGCTTTGGACAAGGTCCGGAAGCATGGGAGCTTCTGTCTCTGTGCAGTTGGTGTGTGTCAACGTTCCTGGCTCACAGATGTGTTCATCAACCTAGAAGCTCTCTGAGCCCCATACTTTTGGGATTTCTATGGAAGCTCCATCACATAGGTATGATCAGTTATTAACTCAATTTCCAGCCCCCCTCCACTCTGGAGAATGGGGGATGGGGCGGCAAGTACCAAGCTTCTAATTATGGGTTGGTCTTCCTGGGGTGACATTTAAAATGTTTCCTGGGGTGACAAGCCCCCCCCATCAAGGAGCTCACCAAGAGTTGCCTTACCAGGATAAAAGCTGTTCCTATTACCCAGAAAATCCCAAGGGATTTAGGAGCTCTGTGTTAGAAACTGAGGTTGAAGACTAAATTATTACAAAAGGTGTTCCTAGAACCCCTATTTAGAAGGTTTTTAAGAGCTCTGTCTCATGAACTGGAGACAGATATCTATATATATAATATATAGAGAGAGATATATATATCTGTATATAGTTATTATTTCACAGATAGAAAGGAACTTTCTGATCTGTGGAACAATTTATATCGTGCCAGGGATATGAGTTACACTGGTATATGCATTTGTCAAGGGTCATCAAACATAAGACCATTTGAAAAACTTTAAGATCTGAGCATTTTACTGTGTAAATTATAGCTCAATTTAAAAAACAGAAATAAAAATTTTAAGTGAACTTAATTAAATATATACTTGGTGGCATAACCATTTATGGAGAAATATTCCAAGTGACTTTAAAATACAATAATTTGACTCTACATCCTTAATAGTATACACCCCAAGGACAAAAATAATTGCAAGAGAAAAATCATAAGCTCTCTCCAGTGATCACATTGTTGGTGATACTGTTAGTATTGTCATTTTCAAACTGTATTGTGGGATAAAGAAAATGAGTAGTTAAGTGATATTCTAATGCTATCATTATCATTGTCACTGAGAACCTGGATTCTCAACTTAGGAGAAAGGACACACTGGTGGAAAATTTTTAAAAGGTTAAGTAAAAAAATCCTAAAGTACTGAATTTAAATAGAATTGCTTTTGAACACATGACGTACTTTATCCTTAAAAAGTTTTTCAAGCTCTATCTACTGAAAAGGCTTAAAAATAATAGCCAGCCAGTGCCAATAAGCTCCCTTAATAACCATAGTATGGTCTTAAAATACCATTTCCCACCACAAGGAACTAGGGATTCTTGGAAAGTGGTTGATTCAGGTCAGAGATAATAAAAAACTACACAATATGAGCCTAGAACGTCTTATTCCTGAAAACAAGACTACCAAAAACTACTAGGGATACGTCAAAGGGACCAGCAATCCACTTGACAAAGACATTTCCACCAGCCAAATATGGAATAATTAGGGCATTAATAAGGATAATAATTGCAATGGATTAGTGCACATTCAATATGTTTAAATCCATGGATTCGTTATGACGTTAAGACAAAATAAGACTGCTTGAACACCGTGGAGGAGGCAAGATCATCAATTCTTTTTAAATGTTTATTTATTTATTTTGAGAGAGAGAGAGACAGAGAGAAAGGGAGAGAGAGAATCCCAAGCAGGCTCCACATTCATCTCAGAGCCTAACACGGGTCTCAGTCTCAGGACTGTGAGATCATGACCTGAGCCAAAATCAAGAGTCAGATGCTTAAGCAACTGGGCCACCCAGGCACCCCAAGATCATCAACTTTGGAAAGTTGAAAATTGGTGAAGAAATGGAAAGAATCAAGCAATTATCCTGCATTCTGTATTCAAAAGGATCATGAAAGACTAATAGTGAGGAGACATTTCTTTTTCTAGAAACACTCCAGATAATAAATGAAGAGTATTACCACTTTGCAATCCTAATGAATTCATGAGTCTGGCAATGGGTAACAACAGCTGTTAACATTCCAAACAAATCAGTTAGATAGTAGGAACCTCCTAGTGAAAGAATCAGGCACCACCTATGAAACAGGCTTGATGAAAAAGATTGAAGCTGAATCTGATCAAGCTTCTGGATCTAACTACAAAGGACAGAGGCACATGTTAAACAACACCATAGGAGTACACTCTGTAAAACTCATTTCTCTATGGGAAACTAACTCTATAGTGCAACTTAATTCTTCAACAAACAAATTGCAAGGTGAGAGAGAGAGAGAAATAATTATAGAGGGGTTAAAGTGTTTGGGGACTGATCAAGGAAAAACAAATGACCACGAGAAGCATTAACATACAACAAGCTTTATTGGCAGGCGGGGGAAGTCCATCTCAACACAAGACTATCCAGAGCTCAGGGCAGGGAGGAGGCAAGGGAACATGCAGGGGAGTGGGAGATCAGAGAGGGGCCTAAGTATCCAGATGACGTCTGTCGCTTATCAGTACCATGGGGAGTCTCTGGGTCAGACAACTCGGAGGGGCATCTTGGGGTCTCATGACCCTGAGGCTCTATCTTATCAACAGTCGGCAGATGCTGAGTGAGGTATCAGAGGTATGCAAAGCAGGCAGGCTCTAAGTGGCTAAAAATCTGCTTGTTGGGGATGTTTTGAAAAGAATTAGATGTGTAAAAACTTGAGCTTGGCTCCCGTAGGCTTTTAGGCTAATGAGTCTCAGTCTGCAGTGAAGAAATAAACAAGTAATACACAGAGGCTATCGTAGGCCCATTTAAACAATATATCAAAATATATTATTTCTGAAATTTTCCAAAGTAATCTGGGGGAGGAGAAGATGAGAGTAATGAAATGAGATTGGCCATGAGCTGCTAATTGTGGGGCCTGGGTGCTGGGTCCATGAGGGCTCACTGATGCTCTTTGTACCTTTTTATAGGTTCAGGGCCAGCCATCCACTTGCTGTGTGACCTTAGGCAGAGTACATTCCCTCTCTGGGCCACCACTTCCTCATCAGTGATCCAACCTACCTCCTCATTTACTGAAGAGGCAGAAATGGCTACTCAGGGGTGCAGTGCCAAGGCTGTGCCCAAAGTCACACATTTTCTCAAAGACATTGATGACTGAGAGATCACTGAGAGGTAAACTTCGGGAAAGAGGAGAGGGCTAATGGAAGAGAAAAGGAACAGCAACGAAAGCGGTGGGGGGGGGGGGGCGGTTGTGGGTAAAGAAGGCGAAGGGGTGGGGAAGGGCAGGGAGTCACAAAAAGTATCAGAAGTTGCCGAATGTATTTCCAGCTGGACGAGGAGGGAGAGGTGGACGCATGGCCATTATTTAGAGAAACTCTTCAGTGTAACAGTGTCCTAGAAATCACCCTTCCCTGCCTGGCTCCTCCAGCCTGACTCTTGAGTCATCAGCGAGTAACAATGCAGAGCCCCGCAGGCAGACACTCAGATTTTGATTCAAGCGTTGGGTCCTTTGATTTGTTTTCGTGAACACTAACAGTATCCCTGCGGGTCTGCACTACAAAGGCCCTAGGGTTTGGGAGCTGTGAGCCTGCAGCTACTGCCCAGAGAGAAGGAAAACAACGGAAGGGCTTTTGCCACAGGCACCAAGACGAACTGCTTTGGCTTCACCGTTAAGGCTTCAGGCTGTGGGTTCCAATCCTAGCTTCCGGACGTCCTAGCGGTGTAATATTTGGCAAGTTTCTTACACTCCCAGAGCCTCCTCATCTGTGAAATGAGGTTACTTACAGTTCCCAACTCAGAGTGTCCTGGTGAGGATTAAAGGAGCTAATGTATGCAAGGCATTTTCTCGATGTTAACTGTTATAAAAAGTGAACAGGCCATAATCTCTGCTGGCAAGGAACTCACAATCTGGTAGGAAAGATTAAGTGAGGGATACAAATGGCAATATTGGAAGGCATAATGTGCTGTCTCAAGGGTGGAAAAGAGAAAGGGTCACCTGAGTACAGAGGAGAGCGAAAAGATCATTCTTGCCACCGAAGACAGGACCAGCTCCCAGGAGTGGTGACCTTCTAGCCAGACTAAGGACTGGTCAAGTTTGGGTCCCAGAGGCCAGATGCCAAGAGCAAGAGAGAGAAATTAGAAGAGCGAGGAGGCTTTCTGGCAGAAGCAGGCAGGTACGGAGGAGGTCAAGAACCCCATTTGGCTGAAGAGTAAGGTCCAGGATGAGAGCAGGGAAGATAAAGCTGAGAAGGGGTGGAGCTGACTTCTGGACCAGGCTCTTCCGCATGCAAGGAGCAGAGAGAGACACTGAAGCTCACTCTTAAAACAGAATGATTTGGGGGTGGCTGGGTGGTTCAGTTGGTTAAGGATCTGACTTCATCTTAAGTCATGATCTCTTGGTTCATGAGTTCAAGCTCCACGTCAGGCTCTGTGCTGACAGCTCAGAGCCTGGAGCCTGCTTCCGATTCTGTGTCTCCCCCTCTCTTTGCCCCTCCCCCGCTTGCACTCTGTCTCTCTAAGAAATAAAATGAAACATAAAAAAAAATTTTAAATAAGAGCAAAATGATTTTAAGGGAGAGATGCAGGAAAATCCAGAGAAATCTTAGGATTTTAAGAGTGTTGGGTTTTGTAAGCGCCAGGTGGTTGGCTCTTTTATTCAACAAAGGATTACTCCGTCCTACCCCTTGGGACCTGGCAGGGTTCCACATGCTGGGATCAAGGTCCCCGCCCTTGGGGGCCAATAATAAACAAGGAAACAAGTCAATAAGAAAATTTCACTTAGTGATAAATGCCATAAAGACAATAAAAAGCAAAGTCATGGGACAATGACTGACAGGCGCAAAGAGATTAGCATTGATTGCAGGTAGGGGAAAGGCTTACCAGGAGAGGGAACTGTGAGCCCAGAGGTTGAGGAATGAATGACCTTGGAGGTCAGAGGAAGTCAGGTGGGCAGAGCCAGATCATGAAAATGCTAGTGTTGTTAGACTATAGTATGGATTTGAAATTTATTCTGAGGGATGGGAAGAGATTCAAGGAGTGAAATGATCTGTTGGCCATGGTTACAAGCCAGTTCAGGGTGCTGTGTGAGAATGGATTGTCAGGGAAGGCCTACAAGCAGGAAAGCCAGTTGGGAGGATGGCCCAATGTCCGTGCGTGGGATGGAGGGTCGGGAGAAGTTCCAGGGACCTTGACAAGGGGAGTTGGTGCTTCTTCCTAACAGGGATCTGATAAATAATTTATGGCATGCCCGTGAATCGTTGTGCAGCTCAGCCATGGTGCAGATCTGAATACGTTGCCAGGGAAAGATATCCCCAGGCATGCTGTTTCAGAGAAAAAAGCAAGTTGCACGACTGCACAGATATTTTTATGAGCCCAACTATGTAAAATTAAATACTCATTTCTGTATCAGTTTACCTACATATAAAGAGACATCTGGGAAGATACTGAGTTATCAGTGATTTTTCTGAGAAGCAAGGTTTTGTGTTTGGTTTTGATTTTGCTTTTTTACTTGGTACTTTGAACTTTCCTGAGTTAAAAATTTTTCAGTAAGTGTGTATCATTTATATAAAAGCCTACCTTTGTTAAAAAAAAAAAAAAAAGGAGGAGGAGGAGGAAATGGAAAGGGAGGAAAGGGAGAAAAAGAAAATTAAAGACCAACCCGTCTGTGCTCCTAACACACACACACACACACACACACACACACACACACACACACACACCCCACACCCATGCTGGGACTGAAAGGCAGCTGGTCCAACTCCAGATGTGTATCTTCCAAGGGCGTCACCAGAACCCTGGAGAGTTCTTCTCAGAGATAGTGATTAATCCTGCTACAAAGTGGCTCAGGCGCCCAGAGCAAAGATCCTAAACTCCTTGAGAAGCCAGCTTTGAATTTAAGAGGCAGGAAGCAGAGATGGCACCTTTGAAGGGCGCCCCTCCCCTTGACACACACACTTTCTGAAGCTGCCATGCTGCCCATAACCGCCTGTAGTGAGTTGCCACGACATCTACAGGCAGGGGGGAAGTGTCTGAGACAGCAGGGCAGGATACCTGCAATCGTGAGATTCGGGCTCAGCTGGGTGAGCTTGTGAAGATTTCTTGATCCTCTCAGAAGGAAACTCAGAGTTCACCTGGTAACAGGATGGTCAGGACAGAACGAAAAGGGGGGAAGGTGGAAGAGGCATGCTCATTTGTCCACGTGAAGCCTAGCGAGTGACGCCTAGGTGTCAGTCACTGTCACATGATATCTATGGTTACAAGCCCCTGACCCTCCAGATGTGTTTTGTTTGATCTACAGCGTTGAAAAACTGAATTCACTGCCAAGGTCTAAAATTCAGCAGTTTTACACCAAAAAAATCTAAATTTCTATTTTTTTCTGGGAAAATTGGGAAGATGCCATCCCTGGGCCTGCCTTCCCTTAAGGAGAACAGTCAACTGCCACTCAGTGACAGCTTGCCTTAAAAAAAAAAAATTTTTTTTTTTAATGTTTATTCATTTTTGAGAGACAGGGAGCAAGCAGGGGAGGGGCAGAGAGAGAGGGAGGGAGACACAGAATCTGAAGCAGGCTCCAGGCTCCGAGCTGTCGGCACAGACCGGATTCTGGGCTCAAACTCAGGAACCGCGAGATCATGACCCGAGCCAAGTCAAATAGTTAACTGACTAGCCATCTAGGCGCCCCACACCCTCCCCTTTAGAACTCTGCTCTCCGGCTGGCCACCACACGTGACTACTCATCCATCTCCAGTACTTTCCTGGGCCATGTCGACATGCCTTTGCTACCCCCGACACTTAACAGCTTCTTTACTCCTTACACAAACCTGGGATGTAGGAACTAAGTCCATTTTGTGGAAGAGAAAACACGCTCAGAGAGGTTAAGAGACTTGCCTAAGATCACACAGTGTTCAGCGACAGAGTCAGGATTTGAACCTCTGATTTCAGAGCCTGAACCCTTGTCAGTGGGCAAAGTCACAGAACCAGGAACCAGTGAGTCACCTCCCAAGTTTCTGGCCATGGTCTCTTTAAGGTTCCTTTTTCCAGAAAGAACTGGTCTTCCGGCCCAGGGTAGCGCTGCGCCCCAGGTGGTAGCCAGGTGGCCCTTGTTGAGTACAGGGGGTTAATCGTACCGCAACAGGGTGCCAAGAGGATTCTTCGCCTGTGAAATGGGGAAGGTAAAGGCGTGTAAGCATGATAAATCTGATCTGAAACCTTTGTTGCCTGAGGCCAGGACTGGGTGGAGAGCGGTGGGCCTAACCTGAATGCCTGAGGCACTGTGCCCCATCCCCATTTCCATGCTGGGACCAGAGCAACTTGCCTTTTTCTCTTTTTCACGTCAGGGTTCCATTTAAAACTCCTTTGGGCAAAAGGGGATTTTGCTGCTCAAAACTAATTTGAAAAAAATTTGATATTTTGAGTTTGTGTCAAAAAGCCATAGATATATATTTTGTGTGTGGCTAAGAAGCTATCGCTGGAAACTGTCACATGAGTCCTGTGGGCCATGGCCAGCGTCTTATCTTCAGCTTTCAGGAGGGGCCTCCTGCTAAATTCACCTCCCGCTCACAGCTCCTGAAATGGAGTCAGCCCTCCCAGGACGCAGCAGGGCCCAGAATTTGTTTGCGTGGATTTGCATAAAAAGCTTTACTGAATAAGATTATTCACTGAGATTCACTGAATGCAGGTAAGATTCACAGAGTCCCCCAGGGCAATGATTTTTCCTTTGGATTTCATTTTCTCTTGGGAAGCAAATATTTCACTTCTCTGGCTTTCTCTCCCCACTAGACCTGTTCTCCTTTCCTTTCCCTTATTCGTACGCATCACACCCACACACCAGCCCACATGCACGTGCACCCAACAAGCTTTAAGTCACTGAGTAAGTGACTATGTTGTTTTTATCACACATGGATCCCGGAGTTTGACTCTAGCTTGTAGTAAAGTCTGCCTGGTGTGCAGAGGGAAAGCTCCCGTCCCTGTTTGTCTGAGAAGCACCTGTCATTGATTTGGCTGTAGTGGCATGGATGCCAAGGAGACAGCAATGCGACTGTGCCCTATGTCACTGCACCAGCACGCAGGGAACTGAGGCCCCAGGGTCTGTACTGGAGTCTGGGGAGAGTCTGAGGACCAGCCAGTTTGGAACCCCCTGAAGAAAACCCTCCCTCTCTGCTTCTAGATCACATCTAGATTCTTGGCGAAGAACTTTGGACACAGGGTCACCCAGACATTGCCACCTGCCCCCCACATGGGGAGTGACTCTGACAGTAAAGAGTCTGGCATCATCACAGAGAACGGAATGGAAGTTTTGAAGGGACCCTCACATCAGCCCACAAGCCTAACATGAAAATATCGGGCACTCAGAGATCCAGACCAGCTGACCCCGAGATGGCTCTGTCCCTGGGCACCAAGGATGGGATGAATGGGCTTCCTACCTCACCAACCTGCACCCTAGTTCCTGGCTGGACCAGGAATCCTGGGGGAGCTCCATGGGAGCTCCCTGCTGGTTAGGGCTCCAATCCACTTCTATCTTCTGGGCTGGGTCCCTCACACCCCTTCTTTCCTTCTATATCATCCCAACCCACCCACAGCCAGCCCAGTGTGTTCACCTCTTCCTACCCCTCCACCTGCTCTGTCTCCTAGGTGTCCACCCACCCCCACCTTCCTCAGTCCCTACACAGTCCCTACACAGCTCATAGCCACGTCCACTCCCCTCTGGACCCCCTTCCCTGTAATATGACACAACAATAATCAACATATGAAGCACTTATTATGTCCTAGGTACTGTTACTCGTCCAATGAGAACCCTAGGTACACATTTCAATTAGTTCTCACAAAACCCCCACAAAGCAGGTCCTATTATTACTACCGTTTTATAGGTGAGGAAACTAAGGATCAACAAAGCAAAGCAACATACTCAGGATCTAATGATTTGTAGATGGAAAGCCACGCTTGGTATTCATGAGGGTCTTGTGTATTTCACACCCCTTCTCCCAAATGGGCATTGTATTGCAGGCTTATAGATTTGGATATTATCAATCTAGAATGTGGGCTCCCTGCGGGCAGGGTCTGACTTGCTCACTGCTTCTTAAATCAGTACCCGGCACAGGATTAACTCCATAAGTAATGTTAAGTGAATAAATGAATCGATGGCAATGTTCACACACTATTTGAACAATTATTAATTTTCTTTTTTTTTTAATTTTTTTTATATTTATTTATTTCTGAGATAGAGACAGAGCATGAGCAGGGGAAGGACAGAGAGAGAAGGAGACACAGAACCAGAAGCAGGCTCCAGGCTCTGAGCTGTCAGCACAGAGCCCAACACGGGGCTCGAACTCACAAACTGTGAGATCATGACCTGAGCCGAAGTCGGTCACTCAACCGACTGAGCCACCCAGGTGCCCCAACAATTATTAATTTTCAAAGTGACAGTGCGCATTGTTAACAAAATCAAGAAGTACAAAAAGGTATGGTGAAATTTAAATCTCCTTCCTAAATCTTTCTCCAAGATCATAGGGCTCTTGTGTGTCCTAGAGATATTCGAATGTTCTATGCATATGTGTGCTTGAACAAGCATGTATGTGATATGTGTGTGTGGTATCGCCTCCTAGAAACCGTTCTGCAACTTAAATTTTTTTTACTTAACATGACTTGGAAATGTTCAAATCAGTGTATATCTGCACACACACACAATCCCTATGCTAGTAACCATTCTGCTATGCTTCATACCCATCGTGTGGGCTCCAGAGAGGTCCCAGAGACTGGAGTAGTGTGACTTGGGGTCATGAATGACCTAGAATCTTGGAGTGAGGAGGGACCTCCGAGATGATCTGGTTTAACCCCCTCATGTTACAAATGTGGAAACGAGGCCCAGGTGGTAGTGGTGGTGGGAATAGACCTTCCCAGGGCCACATGGGTAATTAATTGCAGATCTGGGGCGGGAACCAGGCCTCTGGGATCCTTGGCCAGGCTCCTGCTACCCCAGCCTCCTCTGTGCTTGGCAACCTCAAAAGAAATCATAGCCAGTTCCCAGCAGAGAAAGTGCCTGCTTTGGCTCTGTCAGTGGCAGGGCCCTCCCAGGCAGGCTGGAGCGAGAGCGATTATGTAGGTCGCTTGGTAATCAGAAAGAGAGCTCGAGCCCTTTAAATGCTGGCTGTTTCATTTGGTCCCCGACGATTGGATTAGCAGCAGCCTGCAAGGGTGAGCCACGGCACCTCCCTCTCAGCACAGCTCTGGCATCCAGGACCTCTTGGGCAGCTTCCAGAAGTCCATGCCTTTCCCTCTAGTTGGTAAAATGTGCAGGAAGGGGTGTGGGGGAGACAAATCAAGAAACAAAGCTGGGGGAGCAAAATTCAGGGAAAGGAGTCTCCAGTGGGATGAATGTTCTTATCTGCATGTGCTGTCTCCCAGTGCCTTCCTTCCCCCTCCTCGACCTTAGCCTCCCCAACACACACACACACACAGTAAGCTCTATGAGGGCAGGAACCTAGCACATCTTTTTTGCTGCGATTCCCACTGCTTAGCGCAGTACGTGACATGTTAGGTGTTGCCACTCCGGGTCCAGCCTCCTCCGGGAAACCTTCCCCACTACTCTGGCTACGATGCCCTCTCTTCTCCCTGAAGCTCGTACAGGTTCAATGAGTAAAACAATCACATCTTCATAAGCCCCAAGCCAGACGTGGTCTGCTGGGTATTCATGATTCACAGGAATGATGAGAAAGAGGGCTTAAAATCTGGACCGTCACAGAAACTCCATGTTGAAAGTACAATTGATGCCATACAAGCAATTGTTAATTCTGTGTTGCTTTTTATAGAGAAGTAAGGTGGGGTGGTGGAGGAGCCTTGGGCATGCCGTCTCACGGACTTGGGTTCAAATCCTGCCTCTGCCACCTGGTGGCTTCGTGGCCTTTGACAAGTTGCTTAACTTCTCGGTGTCCAGTCCTCGTCTACCAAACATGGGTAAGCAGACCTTCCTCACAGGCTCTGAATACAAAGGGGTGAGCACTAAAATGTGACCCACAAGAACCATGGTTTCTGTCTGTTTTGTTCATGAATGTATCCCAGCCCCTAAAACAGCGCCTGGCACATAAGGGGCACTCAATTACACAGCTATGGAATGTAAGAGCAGGTAATAATAAATCATAGTTACCGTTATTACTAACCACTCACTGAGTATCAGGTTGCATGCTGAACACTTACATGCACTATCTTGTTTAATCCTCACCATAATCCTGCTAGCTCCATTTTTTTTTTTTTTTCAGGTGAAAACACTGAGGCTGAGCCCCCACCTTCATATCAAGTTTTCAATGAGGGTTTATTCCCTTCCTTCCAACACACAGTCACTTCTCTCTTTCCTCTGTTGCTGGCTTTGTCTCCCTCACTCAGCCCTTAGCTCCTCAGCAACTGTAGCCCCGATCTTGTCCCTTGAGCATCCTGGCCTCAGATGCTCCACTCGGGCTGTGGCGTGCAGCCCATACTCGCATCCAGACACGGAAGCCTTATGAGCCAGACATGGATGCCCATTTCCCCTGCTCCATCCCTCTCACCAGCCACAAAGCAGCTGCCTCTGTTCCAGTCCTCACTGCAGTCTCCTCTCTATCACTCCAGCTGTTCGCTGACCTCTAAGACTGGGGCACATTCTGCCCAGACTGAACCTTTGCTTGGAACTTTTCTGTCTTCTTTGCTAGCAAATGATTAGATCTCTCAGGTTAGGGGTACCCTCCTCTGAACCTTCCTGCACCATGACAGCGGCCTTCTTTCTGTTCCCGTGGCTCTGTGCATCCACCCCCCATCATTCTGTATCGTTATTGTCTGTTAACTGCCCCTCTTTCTCCCCCCATGCTGACTCTAAGATCTTATTTAAGACCGAGAACGTTTTTCCATTTCCCCCACACCTCCCTCGGTGTCTCATCCAGAGTAGGACTCCCTGACACTTGATGAGAGAATGGCCTGCTCTCTTAGCTAGCTAACATTCTGTCAGGACCTACAGTTCCACTTTCTTTTCCCAGTCCGGTCCACAACCCTGGTAGTATTCCTTCCTATTGCTGAGCCATACTCCTGGATTTGGCCCTTCCTTACTGGGGCAAGGCCAGTTTCCACCAGCCCTGGGAAGAGTCTTTCTTGCTAACTCACATAGTTTTTCCAGGCTGTTGGTGGGGAAAATAGAAATGTCTTCCTGGAAGGGACTTGAAGATCATGGAGTCCAGCCTAAGGTGAGCTGGGGTGGGGGACAGGGGACTGTGCAGGGTCACACAGTCTGTTTAGAGCAGGGACAGGAACAAAACCCAGGATCCTGAATTCAACATGAAAATCTTTTCTCTGCATTTAGGCCATGGTACTTACCAAGCCAAACTATGAGACCTATTTACATGGGATTTTACAATCCTAAAAATCAAGACTACGCCTTGAGTTGAGGATTTGGTACGTCATTAGTGTTACATCTCCTGCCCCATTGTGTTTGGGAAGTAGGATAAAAAGCATGGGGAGGACTTGGGCACTGCTGCTCTGGTCTCAGCCCTGCCACTGATGGGCAGGCCATTTCCCCAGTGTTCTCCATAGAGAACAGTGAATTTGGCTGCAGCATTAGAGGAAGAATAGTGAGAGATGAGGCTGGAAAGAAAGGGTGCAGGCCAATCAAGGAGAGCTGGGAATGTCCACATGAGCAAAACTTTGTTTAGAAAGACGTGGGGAGCCTCGGAGGGTCTTTGAGCAGGAGAGGGCCTGTACTGCTGCAGCTGAGCCCCTAGGGAACATTTGGCTAATAAACCCAGATAGAGAAGTGATCATTGCTTATGAGGTTGCAACCTTATCCACCTGCCGGGGAGGCTAATGTCCCAGTAGCTGTAGCTCTCAGGTGACAGTTATCTCACCTAATGACTCTCATTTCACAGGCTCAGGTTTCCTAAGGACAGATTTAAGCAAAGCAGAGATTCCCCAGGTAAGTTGTTAGCAGGGTGGCTAGAATCTCTGTAGAGAGCTTTGATGAATAGATCTTGCCTGAAAGACCAGTCCCTGGCAAAGCCTGTCCTGAGGTTCTAGGGGTTTCTGCAGTTTGTGCTGCAGGGCCTGGCCTTCCAGGAAGGGGCCGTGGGTGGAGGAGCCCGAGAAAGGCCCCACCAGGACTGTTTTTGCTCAGCCCTGGCTGCAGGGGGAAACTCTGTTCCTGTAAGAACGCTCAGTCCAAGCTGGAATGTGTATCACCATTGATACTTCTGCTACTAAGCTGGGCTTTTAAGGGGCTGACATAGGGCAACAAGTCTTGGCATGCAGAAGACTGTCCTGCATGTCCCTGGAGAGGATTTCATCTCTCTGGGCTTCCATTTTCCTTCACTTTGAAGGAGGGATCTGGACCAGTTCGAATTCAAAATAACAAATGGGTTCCCTCTCCCCTTTCCAACTCTGATCAGTTGCTAGTGGTTGTCAGATGCATTGTGTTAAGAATGATTCTGAGGCTAGCTCCAGAAAAGAGTACAACATTCTACCAGGTTTTCCAGAAACAGGAAGTAGCCTCACATAGCAGCTTCCTCTTGCTGCTGTCACAAATTACCTACACTTTGTGGCTTAAAACAACACAAATTTATTCTCTCACAGCTGTGGAGGCCAGAAGTCTGAAACCATTTTCACTGGACCAACATCAAGGAATTGGAAGGGCCGGTTCCTTCTGGAGGCTTTGAGGACAGAAATTCTTCCTGGCCCTTTGTAGCTGCTGGTGGCCCGCCTATGTTTCTTGGCTTGTGGCCCCTTCCCTCCTCTTCAAATCACGCCATTCCAATCTTTTTTTCGATCATCACATCACCTTCTCGTCTGTAGTTAAAGCTCCCTCTGCCTCTTCTAAAAACCCTTGTGATTACATTAAGGCCGTACCACCCAGATAATCCAGGGTAATCACTCCATTTCAAGATCCTTAGCTTAATGGCATCTGCAAAGTCCCTTGCGCCGTATAAGATAACACAGTCACAGGCTGTGGGGATTAGGACATGGCTATCTTTCGGCGGCCCATTATTCCGCCTGCCACACCTGCCACATGGCACTAATTTGCAATGCTTACAGTCAGCCTAGAATTAGAACTGGAATGGAATAATGGAATGATTCTAAGTTAGTGTGTGAGGCCTGGCATATGGGAGCTGTAACAGAGGAAAAGATTGCACGTGGCATTTTCTCTGTTTCAAGAACCATGCCAGCCTCATTGAAATTCCACATCCCACTGCCTTCTCCTGACACTGTATCATTTACAATGCTCCTGAGGCTAGTACAGTGACTCATTATTATTAGTTAATGAAGCATCTAAGGTCTAAGCCCACAGTCAGCAGCTGGGATAAAGAATGAGGACAGAGCTGGGCTGAAGGGAGTCTGTAGCTGGGATGTAGACCGGAGGAGACAGAGGCCATGCTGTCCTCGGGCATTCATTTCACAAACATTTACCGAGCACTTAGTAATGGTTAGCAATGGTTCCTGGAACCATATGGGTAGTCCTGACCCTAGAGAATTCACAGGCCAGTGACAGAGACCGACATGTGCATGAATTTGCCAAGACGCCCATGAAAATGCTCAGAAGGGGGTGGGTGTTGGGGGGCATTGAGGACAGTCTCTGCCTCGGGGTATCAGGAGAGGAAGCTTTTCGGAGGAGGGACAGCTGACATGAGTCTTGGAGGCTGACCAAACAGTCTGAGTTTGGGAAAGGGAAGGGGGCTTGGCCAGGAGAAAGAGGTAGACGGGTGCTAATGACAACAGTGAAAAGGCCTTTTTCACCGCGGCTGGAGTGAAATGCAGAGAAATTCTGGCAGGAGGAAAAAAATATATGGAAAATTTGCCTTTAGGCTGCAGCGGTGGCAGGGAGGTGACATTTGGCTGATGATGGGAACAGAGGCAGAGTCCACGAGGGAGTCTGGCTTGGGGAATAAAGAGCCAAACGAAATCACTCTCTGAATAAATTCAGGAGGCTGCGTGGAGAGGCGAGACGCTGATGCGGTAGAGACGGAACAGAGTTGGGGTCACATGAACAGCTCGAGGGTGTACTAGCACTGTGACTCTGGTGAGTTCCTTAATTCCTCTGGGCCTCAGTTTCCTCATCTATAAAATGCAAAAAATCATAACCACCCATGGGGATGGTTGTGTGGTAAGGGTCTGGTCTGTCTTGTTTTCTGCTGTACATCCTGCATCTGGTGCTCGTTTGTAAACCGAATGAGTAATGTCGCAAAAAAAAGGTTGGCAGGGTGTCTGATGAATAATAAATGCTTAGTGAGTGAATTAAGTTATTAAGCTTGGGAGAAAAATTCAATGATCATCAGCCCTGATGTCTCGCTGAGTGGCCCCTGATATTCCTGATAAACTCTCGCCCCCTATTGGGACATGGCAGCCTGAAACCATGGGAAAGATCCCTGAAGCTGGACTGGGGGAGAAGGTGGGCCTTGCTTCCAGTTCTGTCACTCATGAACTGTGATTCTGAGGACGCCCACCACGTTTGGTTTTCTCCAGGCCGCACCCAACCCGGCTTTGCCTCTTTCCTAGACAAGGTTACCAAGGGCTGAGGAAGGCTACCAGGCCACTTGGTGTTTCTTGAGCTCCATGCCCTTTCTTTCCTTCTCAATCAGCAGTCCCACAGATCTTCCAGAACTTTCCATGGGTCTTGCACCATAGAAAGTGTATGGTCTCTGGAGCTATGTGACCTGGAACAAGTTTAACCTGTCTGACCTCAAAGAGAGGTTTTATTTCTTTACCTGGGCGTAACAGCTACCTGAATTTGAATCTTAGTTCCAGAATTCTTTAGCTGTGTGACTTCTAGAACTTAACATCTCTGTTCTTCATGGGTACTATATGGCTAATAACACCTCCTCCCATGCTTACTGTGAGGATTGGTTCTCAAGGCTGGCATAACCAGACTCACACCTGAAGATTGGGTCCTACCTACCTCAGGCTCTCAGATGAGTCCCGCCTCAGGCTGTCCAGCTGCTAATTCCAACTGTGCCGAGTCTCTTCGCTCTGGGTACCAGTGTTTGGGACCCAGGGCCTAGATTTTTCATCCAGCCTACTGATGGAACACCAGCTTCTTCCCCAGGGCTGGGAGGATCCTGTGGAGGAAACCTCTGAAGGCTGACTCTTCTCATTTCCTCCTCAAATACAAGTGGGGACGGTGATCCTGGCCAATAACATATGCATCACACCAGAGACCGCTGGGCCCAGAGGGATAATTATTTTGAGAGAAAAGACTTCAAAAGGAAGCCTATTAATCCCTGCCTTGTTTTTTTTTTTATTTCATTGAATAAGCTATCACTAATTTTTGTGGGCCCTCAAATAAGAGAAGACAGTGGCTTTCCCTTCAAATGTTTCAGGAGACTGTTCTTCACATCACCAACAAGTGCCATGTGATGTGAGATCTTTCTGCAGCTGCAGGGAGGGGGAGGTGGTCAAGAACAGACCTGCTACCCCTCAGTGGACTTTCTGCCTCTCTCTCCCTCTCTCCCTGCCGCTCTAACCCGCTCTCTCTCAATCTCTTCCTGCCTCTCCAGCGCCCCCCTCACACACACACACACACACACACACACACACACACACACACACACATTTATTCTCACAGTGGGTTAACCCCTCCACCAGTTGTATATAACCTCGATCCTAAAGCAAAATGGTATAGTGAGGAAGTGTTCAGGCTCTAAGTGGTCCAGCCCAGGGTAGGAACCCCAGTTCTGCCACTTCCCAGCTGGGCAGCCTTGGGAAAGATTCTCAACCCTCTGTGAGTTTCAGGTTCCTCATCTGTAAAAGGGGAAAATAATAGTACCTACATGATAAGGTTGTTGGTGAGGATTAAATGAAATAAGACATGCAAATAAGTACCGAGCATATGGTAAGTGCTCTTTAAGTAGAAGTCATTGTTATTATTGTTGTTATTATTATTATTATTATTATTATCTCCGTGAAAAGGTAAGCCCTGTGTAAACAAGGTTACTGCCTGCCTTGTTCCCTGTTTTATCCTCATCACCTAGGACAATGCCTGGCATATTGTCAGTGCTCAATAAATACCTGGAGAATCAATTAATCATTATATTTCTTGGAAGTATGGTTTATTCTCCCACTGTGTGATTTCAAGAACCGTCCTCTGGGCTCCCACAGCACCTGGACACAAGGATTATCACAAGAGCTTCCTATAAGCCAGGCACCAAGCTAAGGGCCTTATCCTATATTGATTTTCTTGCCTCTGCTCCCCTCACCTTGTGAATTCCTGAAAGAGAAACACTAGCAGTTCTAACTCAAAATAAGGGTTCAGCAAATATTTTCTGAAAAGATAGATAATCAAGTAGCTTGTTTTACACATGAGGACACTGATCCCCAAAGGGTTAGCACACTCTTCCAGGGTTGGAGGGGAGTTCTGGTCCCCAGATGGCCATACCAGCACTGTATTGACCCCTACAACCAATAATTCAACATGCATGTGTCCACCAACACCAGCAGATAGTGAGCTAATGTAGCAGAAGAGGAGAGACTGGGTGCTTCTACATTAATTCAACAGACACCTGCATGATCTCATAGGAGAGTTACCTATGCTAGTGTGATGTGCTTTTCTTTAAGCAAGACTCCCTCAACAGGTAGTCTTTGAAAGGCCCATTTTAATTAATATCTTAATCCTAATAAGCACACCATAGATTAAACCCAGCCAAGAGCAGCTTCCTGCTGGGTGAACTTCTCACATGCTTCCGTAAACAAAATTGTCTCCAGTAAAAGGGCTTCTTTGGTAACATCCAGTCCACCAGGCACCTCCCTCAGAAAAGGGCCTTAGTCATGGTCCCTGACATCACAGACTCCAGGCTTCCAAAGACATAGCTCAGAGTGGAGAAAGCTGGATGCCAGTCCCAGATTAGCTGCTGATATAGGTCGGTGCTTAGCCAAATAGAATCAGCATCATTCACATTTGAAGGGGCTCTCATCTGGTCCATGTCATCGTACCAAGGGGAAACTGAGTCCCAGAAAGAGGAATGGACAGAGACCTGTCAGCAGCAGGGACCCAGGTCTCCTACCTCCCAGCTTAGTGCCTTTTCCCCCCATCACTCTGGCTTTGCCAACTAGTAGCTGTGTAACCTTGACCAAATCCATTTCCTCTCTGAGCTTCAAGTTCCTGATCTATGTGATTGAAGGGGTTGGGTTATAACAGCGGTCTCAACTTTGCACACTAAAATCATCTGGCGAGCTTTTAAAAATTCCATTGTCTAGGCTTACCTGAGACCAACTCATCAGAGCCTCTGGGATGAGCTCTGGACCTGAGTGTTTTATAAAGCTCTTCAGGTGATTCCAGTGTGCATCCAGGAGTGAGAACCAGTAGACTAGATAATCACTAAGTTTTTCTTTTGCTCTAACATTTTATGAGTTTAGAATTTCTCTGCCTGGAACCCTCTGTGCATCACACATGCTCATGTCCCCGCCACCACGCCTTCCCCACAGTTGAGCTGAACAATTTCTTCTCTTACTTCATGTTCTAGTTTAAATATCCCTTCATCAGGGATGGAGGCATTACCTGAGTTCTTCCCCTTTCATAGCCTGAATCACACCACACAGTAATTCTATTTTGTGGCTACTCTTCCTGTAAACTGAGTCACAACAGAGACTGAGAATAGTGTGCAGACTCTAAGATCACCCCCAATTACCTTCATCTCCTTATATTCACATGTGTGATCCCTACCCCACCCCCTTGAGTGTGGGCCAGACCCATGACTTGCTTCTAATCGAGACAATATGGCAAAGGTGATGGGATGTCAGTTCTAATCAAGTTACATAAAATTGCAATGTCTGTAGTGTGAGAAAACTCCCTCTCATGCTGGCTTTGATGAAGCAAGTGGCTATTTGGGGGAGGGCTGTATGGCAAGGAACTGAGGGTGGCCTCTAGCCAACAACTAGCTAGGAACCAAAGCTCTTAGTCTTAGCCTGCAAGCATCTGAGCCCTGCTAACAACTACACGAGCTTCGAAGTGGATCTTTCCCAGCCAAACCTTCAGATGAGAAACTAGCCCAGGCTGACACTTTGATTGCAACCTTGTAGAAGACCCAGCTAAGCTGTGCCTGGAATTCTGATCCGCAGAAACTCTGAGATAACAAATATGCGTTATTTTAAGGGGCTGTGTTTTTTGTAATATTGTTACATGGCAACAGATAAATAATAAACAGCCTATTTTATTCGACTACTACATTCTTGGCACCTAGAGCAGTACATGACACATCGTAGGTGCTCGAAAATATTTGGCAAATACATGATTTAATTAATCCGTGTAATGGCATTAAGTCCTTTGAATCCAACATTTGCCCCCAAATATTTTCCCTTTCGTTCTCCTAGTGACAAGCTAGTTGCTCAAGATTCAATGTCAGCCCATCAGACAAGGGTGGTACGCTCAAACCTTTCACCCTCACGAGGGAAAGTGGGAAGCATACACTGTTATTATGATGATAACTGTGCTCTAGCCTTAATGAAATCAACGTGTGGTTTAGTAACTGTTTGTTGAGCGTAAATTGTTATTGTTATTGATGGACAATTTCCTCTACCCAATAAAGGCAGTGCCGCGCTCCAGGCCAGGGAGTAATCATAGCTTTATCGATCCATAATCATTCCAAAGATACAGAGGATGCCATTGACCATGAGGGGTTAACCTTCGGATGACACTGGCCTTCAGTCACAGCCCACATCTGCACTCTCCCACACAGTCTTGGCTTTTAGGTCGGCTCAGATCAGTCACTCAAAGCAGACCGCTTTAAGGTGCAGCTCTGCGTGGGCATCTGCTGCTGCTTTCTGTTGCCCAAACAGCTGCTCTGACAGGACTCTGCAGGCTCAGGCGTGGCCCTATGAGGTTACCAGATGTTTCAAGGTCACCTAGGAGTCACCAACAGCATCACAAGGCAAGACCTCACTGGCCTCTGCTTATCAAGAACGGTGCTGGCTGGCATTCTGATAAAGTTCAAGTAAATGCAGTGTAACTAGGTCTTGAGAGTTAGCTGAAGTTCTCCATGGAGCCTGTTGAAAGCATGTTGGAGGGCGCCAGGGACAGGGTGGAGGGCCTCCCTTAGACAACCTTTGTGGCAGACGCTGGGTAGACGGTGTGCAGTAGCACCCAGGGCAGAGAGAGCTTCTGGGCCTGTTCTCTCACTCTTGCTCTGCTTCCTGGTCTCTCTCTCTTCCTGATTCTCAGGCTCCTCATCTGCCTCTATTAGGTTTCAGGCCAGTCATCACCCCTACTGACCCATTGTTCAATGCCCTGAGGCTATGGATCCAAGTGACTTGCTCCTTCCTTGTGATAGCTGGGCCTGCTGAAGGTCTTCTGTGGGGACACGACCTACTCACGACACCAGCAGCACCAGAAGTTCCCATTAAACGATCACATACTATGGACCATGTGCTAGGCTCCTTACGCACATGATCTCAATACGACAATCGAGAGAACAGCTCATTCTTCTTTTCTCATCAAGGAAATTGGGCCTTAGGTTAAAGCTTTGCTTCATGTCACACAAATACAGAGAAAGGACACTCAGGCATATCTGCATGGCTGACATCTAACTTAAAACTGCCCAATTCTCCAGTGTCCTCGTCTATAAAATAAGGATTTTGCACATTCATTTATCATACAGGAAGCATTTGTGGAGAACTAACTAGGTGCTGTTCTAAGTGCTGGAGACACCATATGGGAAAAACCAACAGGTATCATTATGCCCAGAATTCGTGATCCCCAAAGACCACCAGGGAGCCGAGTCTGATGCAAAAGCAAAGAGCCTTTATTTGAGCTAGCTCGAGCTCAATCCCCTACCTGCACTGACTCAGCGGTGAGATGCCAGGGAGAGAGAGCGAGTTTCAAAAGCACAAAGGTTTTATTGGGGTCTAGGGGCAGTTGGTGAGGTAATGGCTGTGGCCTTAGCCAATTGGCTGGGGAAGGGTTGTGGGCTCAGCCGATTGGCTGGGGAAGGGTCGGAGTCCTGTTACACAGGTCGCCAGTGGTGTTTTGCTCGGGAAGTTTGAAGGGTGAGCGGGAGGTTACTCAAAGGGAGGAGGCGTGGTCTGAGGTTTCTGTGATTTTCCCAGAAAGGGGGCATGTCACTCAAGGTGGAGGACACAGAACAAGATGGAGTCAGCAGCATAGGTCCGCCCTTTCAGTATCTTCTTTCATGGAGCTTACAAATGAAATTACTACACAAATATATGTAATGTTTAAACTATAAAAAGTGCAATAAATTGTATGTATATAGTATAAAAGTATGTAATAGTGAAAATTAACCAAGTAAAGGCAGATAGGGATGGATTCCTTGAGAAGTTATGCTTGAGCTGAGGAGTTAACTAAGTAAAATAGGAAGGGAGAGACTTTCCAGGTAGAGGTAACAGCATATACAAAGGTCCTATGGTGAGAGGTTATGAGGAAACTACAAGGGCGAGAAAAAGACCATGAGGGTAAAAAGCAAAGAGGGAGAGAAGACTGTAGTATCAGATGGCAGTGAAGAGAGAAGTCCGATCTGTGTTTGGTCAGGGGTGGAGGATACAGTCAGCAAGTTAAGGACTGTGCTCTTATGGGGCTTACAGCCTAGCAGGACAATTAAAACACAGACAAATGTGGGAATGCAAGCTGGTGCAGCCACTCTGGAAAACAGTATGGAGGTTCCTCAAAAAACTAAAAATAGAACTACCCTACAACCCAGCAATTGCACTATTGGGCATTAATCCACGGGATACAGGTATGCTGTTTCGAAGGAACGCATGCACCCCCATGTTTGTAGCAGCACTCTCAGCAATAGCCAAAGTATGGAAACAGCCCAAAT
The DNA here is from genome assembly GCF_014898765.1 of Herpailurus yagouaroundi. NCBI lineage: Eukaryota > Metazoa > Chordata > Mammalia > Carnivora > Felidae > Herpailurus > Herpailurus yagouaroundi. The sequence continues at coordinate 46,122,878 of NW_024412377.1, forward strand.
GTCCATCGGTGGATGAATGGATGAAGAAGATATTGTGTGTGTATACACACACACACACACACACACACACACACACACAATGGAGTATTACTCGGCAATCAAGAAGAATGAAATCTTGCTATTTGCAACTACGTGGTTGGAACTGGAGGGTATTATGCCAAGTGAAATTAGAGAAAGACAAAAATCATATGACTTCACTCATATGAGGACTTTAAGAGACAAAAACAGATGAACATAAGGGAAGGGAAACAAAGATAATATAAAAATAGGGAGGGGGACAAAACAGAAGAGACTCATAAATATGGAGAACAAGCTGAGGGTTACTGGAGGGGTGGTGGGAGGGGGGATGGGCTAAATGGGTTAAGGGGCACTAAGGAATCCACTCCTGAAATCATTGTTGCACTATATGCTAACTAATTGTGATGTGAATTTAAAAAAATAAAACAAGTAAAAAAAACAAACACAGACAAACGATTAAAGAAGAGCTTTCCAAATGGCAGTGAAACCTATGAAGAAAGTAAAATGAGGTGATATGATAGAGTCAGTAATGTTAAAGTAAGTAATTCAGACCAACTCTCCAGCCGTCCGGCTGAGAACAATAAGAAAAGATGGACAATTGTTTAAAAATCTACTTGAATGTATCAGAGTGCTAATGAGGGTAGTGAAGAACGACTAGACCAAAACTTGGGGGGAAGTGGAGATGTGAGTTGAGTTTTGTCCTGCAGGACTCTGCTCATCCAAATGAGTCATCTGAGAGACTGAGAAGTGCTGCTTTGACAGTCCCTCGGGGCTGGGAACACAAAAATTTCTGTCCACGACCCTTCGGGTCCGAGCAGAAACTCAGAATAGCCAGATGACAGTATAAATAAAGGTAAACCAGAAGCAAGCCAGCCCTCTGGCTAACAGCAGGCTAAATGACACATTACTTTCAAAGGAGCAGACATTAGACCGGCAGCACACTTCTCAAGAGAAACAATGGAAGACAAAAACAAACAAACAAACAAAAAACCAACCAACCAAACAAACAAACAAAAAACCACAATGGGATGATGTCTTTAAACTGATGAAAGAAAATACCTCAAATAAAATTCTAAACCTGCAGAATGAAGATAAAATAAAGGCATTTCATGCAAACTATATTTTGTCTGAGAGAATATATCACTGGCGGACTTACACTAAAGGAAATAGTAACTTGTGTTTTCTCCACATAGAAGGTGAGAGAAGTCAGAAGGAATGAAAATGGTCAATGTGGGAATAAATCTAAATGGTTAATTGCTGTAGAACGGTAATGAGGCTTCCATTCATATGGAAGTCAACAGTAGGGAAATCTATAGACAGAAAGTAGATCAATGGATTCTTAGGGCTGGGGGTGGAGATGAGGGGCAGGGGCAGGGGATGGCTGAAGGGTATGGGGTATCTTTTTAAAGTGGCAGAGATGTTCTAAAATTGACTGTGGTGGGTAGTTGCACATATCTGTGAATGTACTAACAACCACTGAATTGTACACTTTGATGGGTGAATTGTAGGTTTGTGAATTATGTCTTAAAATTGGTCTTTAAAAAATAAGGAGGTATTCCTATGGTGTTTAAAATGCCCGTAGAATTAAAATACAGGACAATAGTAACATGTAAGTGGAAAGAGTTAAAGTGTCCTGAGCTTCTTGCAGCGTCAAGAATAAACATACATACATTTATGTATAGATATTAATGTAAATGTTAGATATAAACGGTCTATATGCTCCAGTTAAAACAAAGATTATCAGCCTGGCTTTGAGAAACAACAAAGGCATATGGTTTATAAGAGACACATCTAAAACTTAAGAATATATAAAAGTTGAGAGTAAAGGGATAGAAAAATACTAGTAAATATATATCATATGAATACTAATCCAAAGAAAGCTAGTAGAGCTGTGTTAATAGCAAGTAGCTATTCAATAAAAAAAGTCAAAAAAACACTACAGAGATTAAAAAAAGGGGGGGAGCTTTTCTTAATGATAAGACCCTCAATCAGAAAAAAGGGTAAAAAATTTAAATTCATATGTACCTGATTACATGGCCTTAAATATATATATATATATTTATTTATTTATATTTTATATATTTATGTATATAATATAATATTATAATATATAATATATATTATATTTATTTACTAAACAAGCCATAATCACGGTGGAAGATTTTATCAGTAAATAATTTTTTTAATTTTTTTATTATTTTTAAAATTTTTTAAAATTTACATCCAAATTAGTTAGCCTATAGTGCAACAATGATTTCAGGAGTAGATTCCTTAGTACCCCTTACCCATTTAGCCCATCCCACCTCCCACCACCCCTCCAGTAACCCTCAGTTTGTTCTCCATATTTATGAGTCTCTTCTGTTTTGTCCCCTCCCTGTTTTTGTATTATTTTTGTTTCCCTTCCCTGATGCTCATCTGTTTTTGTCTCTTAAAGTCCTCATATGAGTGAAGCCATATGATGTTTATCTTTCTCTGACTAATTTCACTTAGCATAGTAGCCTCCAGTTCCATCCACATAGTTGCAAATAGCAAGATTTCATTCTTTTTGGTTACCGAGTAATACATATATACATATATATACACATATATATACATATATATACATATACAAGTACATATATATACATATATATACCACATTTTCTTTATCCATTCATCCATCAATGGACATTTGGGCTCTTTCCATACTTTGGTTATTGTTGATAGTGCTGCTATAAACATTAGAGTGCATGTGTCCCTTCGAAACAGCACACCTGTATCCCTTGGATAAATGCCTAGTAGTGCAATTGCTGGGTCGTAGGGTAGTTCTATTTTCAGTTTTTTGAGGAACCTCCATACTGTTTCCAGAGTGGCTGCACCAGCTTGCATTCCCACCAACAACGCAAAAGAGATCCTCTCTCTGCATCCTTGCCAACATCTGTTGTTGCCTGAGCTGTTAATTTGAGCCATTCTGACAGGTGTAAGGTGGTATCTCATTGTTGTTTTGATTTGTATTTCCCTGATGATGAGTGATGTTGAGCATATTTTCATGGGTCGGTTGGCCATCTGGATGTCTTCTTTGGAGAAGTGTCTATTCATGTCTTTTGCCCATTTCTTCACTGGATTATTTTTTTGGGGGGTGTTGAGTTTGATAAGTTCTTTATAGATTTTGGATACTAACCCTTTATCAGATATGTCATTTGCAAATATCTTCTCCCATTCTGTTGGTTGCCTATTAGTTTTGCTGATTGTTTCCTTCACTGTGCAGAAGCTTTTTCTTTTGATGAGGTCCCAGTAGTTCATTTTTGCTTTTGTTTCCCTTGCCTCCAGTGACGTGTTGAGTAAGAAGTTGCTGTGGCCAAGATCAAAGAGGTTTTTGCCTACTTTCTCCTCAAGGATTTTGATGGCTTCTTGTCTTACATTTAGGTCCTTCATCCACTCTGAGTTTATTTTTGTGTATGGTGTAAGAAAGTGGTCCACGTTCATTCTTCTGCATGTCACTGTCCAGTTTTTCCAGCACCACTTTCTGAAGAGACTGTCTTTATTCTATTGGATACTCTTTCCTGCTTTGTCAAAGATTACTTGGCCATACGTTTGTGGGTCCATTTCTGGGTTCTCTTCCATTGATCAGAGTGTCTGTTCTTGTGCCAGTACCATACTGTCTTGATGATTACAGCTTTGTAGTATAGCTTGAAGTCTGGGATTGTGATGCCTCCTGCTTTGGTTTTCTTTTTCAAGATCGTTTCGGCTATTTGGAGTCTTTTCTGGTTCCATACAAATTTTGGGATTATTTGTTCTAGCTCTGTGAATAATGATGGTATTATTTTGATAGGGATTGCACTGAATATGTGGATTGCTTTGGGTATTATTGACATTTTCACAATATTTGTTCTTCCTATCCAGGAGCATGGAATCTTTTTCCATTTTTTTTTTTGTGTGTGTGTCTTCTTCAATTTCTTTCACAAGATTTCTATAGTTTTCAGCATATAGATTTTTCACCTCTTTGGTTAGATTTATTCCTAGGTATTTTATGTTTTTTGGTGCAACTGTAAATGGGATTGATTCCTTGATTTCTCTTTCTGTCACTTCATTGTTGGTGTATATGAATGCAACCGATTTCTGTGCATTGATTTTATATCCTGCAACTTTGCTGAATTCATGAATCAATGCTAGCAGGTTTTTGGTGGAAGCTTTTGGGTTTTCCATTAGAGCATCATGTCATCTGTGAAGAGTGAGAGTTTGACCTCCTCCTGGCCAATTTGGATGCCTTTTATTTCTTTGTGTTGTCTTATTGCAGAGGCTAATACTTCCAATACTATGTTGAATAACAGTGGTGAGAGTGGACATCCCTGTCTTGTTCCTGACCTTAGGGGGAAAGCTCTCAGTTTTTCCCCATTGAGGATGATACTAGCATTGGGTCGTTCATATGTGGCTTTTAAGATCTTGAGGTATGCTCCTTCTATCCCTACTTTCTTGAGAGTGTTTATCAAGAAAGGATGCTGTATTTTGTTTTTTTTTTATTTTATTTTTTAATTTTTTTTTAACGTTTATTTATTTTTTTGGGACAGAGAGAGACAGAGCATGAACGGGGGAGGGGCAGAGAGAGAGGGAGACACAGAATCAGAAACAGGCTCCAGGCTCTGAGCCATCAGCCCAGAGCCCGACGCGGGGCTCGAACTCACGGACCGCGAGATCGTGACCTGGCTGAAGTCGGACGCTTAACCGACTGCGCCACCCAGGCGCCCCAAGGATGCTGTATTTTGTCAAATGCTTTCTCTGCATCTATTGAGAGGATCATATGGTTCTTGTCCTTTGTTTTATTGATGTGATGAATCACGTTAATTGTTTTTCGGATATTGAACCAGCCCTGCATCCCAGGTATAAATCCTGCTTGGTTGTGGTGAATAATTTTTTTAATGTATTGTTGAATCCAGTTGGCTAATATCTTGTTGAGGATTTTTGCATCCATGTTCATCAGGGAAATTGGTCTATAGTTCTCTTTTTTAGTGGGGTCTCTGTCTGGTTTTGGAATCAAGGTAATGCTGGCTTCATAGAAAGAGTTTGGAAGTTTTCCTTCCATTTCTATTTTTTGGAACAGCTTCAAGAGAATAGATGTTAACTCTTCCTTAAATGTGTGGTAGAATTCCCCTGGAAAGCCATCTGGCCCTGGACTCTAGTTTTTTGGCAGATTTTTGATTACTAATTCAATTTCCTTACTGGTTATGGGTCTGTTCAGATTTTCTATTTCATCCTGTTTCAGTTTTGGTAGTGTATATGTTTCTAGGAATTTGTCCATTTCTTCCAGATTTCCCATTTTATTGGAATATAATTGTTCATAATATTCTCTTATTATTGTTTTTATTTCTGCTGTGTTGGTTGTGATCTCTCCTATTTCATTCTTGATTTATTTATTTGGGTCCTTTCCTTTTTCTTTTTGATCAAACTAGTTAGTGGTTTATCAACTTTGTTAATTCTTTCAAAGAACTAGCTTCTGGTTTCATTGATCTGTTCTGGTTTTTTTTGTTTCAATGGCATTAATTTCTGCTCTAATCTTTATTACTTCCTGTCTTCTGCTGGTTTGGGGTTTTATTTGCTGTTCCTTTTTCCAGCTCCTTAAGGCATAAGGTTAGGTTGTGTATGTGAGGTCTTTAGGAAGATTGGGTTTGGGTTTTGGGTTTTATTTGCTGTTCTTTTTCCAACTCCTTAAGGTGTAATGTTAGGTTGTGTATCTGAGATTTTCTTCCTTCTTTAGGAAGGCCTGGATTGCTATATACTTTCCTCTTATGACTGCCTTTGCTGCATCCCAGAGGTTTTGGGTTGTGGTGATATCATTTCCATTGACTTCCATATACTTTTTAATTTCCTCTTTAACTGCTTGGTTAGCCCATTCATTCTTTAGTAGGATGTTCTTCAGTCTCCAAGTATTTGTTACTCTTCCAAATTTTTTCTTGCGGTTGATTTCGAGTTTCATAGCGTTGTGGTCTGAAAATATGCACGGTATGATCTCGATCTTTTTGTATTTACTTAGGGATGATTTGTGTCACAGTATGTGGTTTATTCTGGAGAATGTTCCATGTGCACTGGAGAAGAATGTATATTCTGCTGCTTTAGGATGAAATGTTCTGAATATATCTGTTAAGTCCATCTGGTCCAGTATGTTTCAAAGCCACTCTTTCCTTGTTGAGTTTTTGATTAGATGATCTATCTATTGCTGTGAGTGGGGTGTTGAAGTCTCCTACTATTATGGTATTACTATCGATGAGTTTCTTTCTATTTGTGATTAATTGATTTATATATTTGGGTTCTTTCACATTTGGCGCATAAATGTTTACAATTGTTAGGTCTTCTTGGTGGATAGACCCCTTGATTATGATATAATGCCCTTCTGCATCTCTTCATACAGTCTTTATTTTAAATTCTAGATTGTCTGATATAAGTATGGCTACTCCGCCTTTCCTTTGTTGACCATTAACATGATAGATGGTTCTCCATCCCTTTATTTTCAATCTGTATGTGGCTTTAGCTCTAAAGTGGGTCTCTTGTAAACAGCATATGGATGGATCTTGTTTTCTTATCCATTCTGTTACCCTTTGTCTTTTGATTGGAGCATTGAGTCCATTGACGTTTAGAGTGAGTACTGAAAGATATGAATTTATTGCCATTATGATGCTTGTAGAGTTGGAGTTGCTGGTAGTGTTCTCTGGTCCTTTCTAATCTTTTGTTGCTTTTGGTATACATATGTTCATCTTTTCTCCCCTCAGAGAGTCCCCCGTAAAATTTCTTGCAGGGCTGGTTTAGTGGTCACAAACTCCTTTAGTTTTTGTTTGTCTGGGAAACTTTTAATGTCTCCTTCTATTTTGAATGACAGCCTTGCAGGATGAAGAATTCTTAGCTGCATATTTTTCTGATTCAGCACACTGAATATATCCTGCCACTCCTTTCTGGCCTGCCAAGTTTCTGTGGATAGGTCTGCTGCAAACCTGATCTGTCTTCCTTGTAGGTTAGGGACTTTATTCCCTTGCTGCTCTCATGATTCTCTCCTTGCCTGAGTATTTGTGAATTTGACTATGATATGCCTTATTGATGGTCAGTTTTTGTTGAATCTAATGGGGGTCCTCTGTGCTTCCTGGATTTTGATGTCTGTGTCTTTCCCCAGTTTAGGAAAGTTTTCCGCTATGATTTGTTCACATAACCCTTCTACCCCTTTTTCTCTCTCTTCCTCTTCTGGGACCCCTATGATTCTGATGTTGTTCCTTTTTAATGAGTTATTGATTTCTCTAATTCTTTTTTTTTTATTTTTTTTTCAACATTTATTTATTTTTGGGACAGAGAGAGACAGAGCATGAACGGGGGAGGGGCAGAGAGAGAGGGAGACACAGAATTGGAAACAGGCTCCAGGCTCTGAGCCATCAGCCCAGAGCCCGACGCGGGGCTCGAACTCACGGACCGCGAGATCGTGACCTGGCTGAAGTCGGACGCTTAACCGACTGCGCTACCCAGGCGCCCCTGATTTCTCTAATTCTTAAATCGTGCTCTTTTGCCTTCATCTCCCTCTTTTTTTTTCTGCTTCATTATTCTCTATAAGTTTGTCCTCTACATCGCTGATTCTCTGTTCTGCCTCATCCATCCTTGCCGCCACTGCATCCATCCATGATTGTAGCTCAGTTATAGCGTTTTTAATTTCATTCTGGCTATTTTTTACTTCTTTTATCTCTGCAGAAAGGGATTCTAATCTATTTTCGACTCTAGCTAGTGTTCTTATTATTGTGATTCTAAATTCTGGTTCAGACATCTTGCTTGTATCTGTGTTGGTTAAATCCCTGGCTGTTGTTTCTTTGTGCTCTTTCTTTTGGGGTGAATTCCTTCATTTTGTCATTTTGAAGGGAGAAAAGGAATTAATGAGGTAGAAAAATTGAAATTAAAAAAAATTAAAATTAAAAAAACATTAAAATTTAAAAATTTAAAACACACACACACAAATCGAATAAATGATGCTAGATCCTAGGTGTGTTTTGGTCTGGGTGTTGAAAGTGGTTTGACAGATTAGAGAAAAAAAGGGTGGGGGGGGAGAAAAAAAAGGAAATCTTTTGAGAATTTGAAAAAATGAATACACTGAAGTAGACTCAAATGAGATGATGGAGTAAAATAGAATTTGAAAAAAATATACACAAAAGTAAAGGATATAGTAGAAAAATTAAAACTATTTTTTAATAAAAATTAAAAATAAATATGAATTTTTTTCTTTTTCTGTATCCAAGAAAAAGAAAAGAAACAAAAAAGAGAAAAAAGATTTTAAAAAAAGAAATCGTTTGAAAATTTGAAAAAAGTGAATACACTGTAGTAGACTAAAATAAAATGATGGAAGTAAAATAGAATTTGAAAAAGTTTACATAAAAGCAAAAAATGTAGTAAAAAAATTAAATAAAAATATTGTAGTAAAATTGAAAGTAAAAATGAAGTTTTTCTCTTTTTACATTCAAGAAAAAGAAAAAAAATGAAAAAAAGAAAAAAGAAAAAAAGAAAAAAAAAGAAAATTGTTTGAAAATTTGAAAAGGTGAATACACTGAGGTGGACTAAAATAAAATGATGGAAGTAAAATAGAACTTGAAAAAATTTACACAAAAGTAAAAAAATATAGTAATAAAATTTAAAGAAAAATATTTTTAATAAAAATTGAAAATAAAAATGAATGTTTTCTCTTTCTGTATTCAAGAAAAAGAAATGAAGTGTAAAGAGAAGGAAAAAAAAGGAAAGAAAATTGAATAGATGGACCTGCAAACAGATTGAAGTAGGACTGAAATTACTTCGTTTTCCCCTAGAAGGCAGTCTGTGTAGTGCTTTATAGTCCATAAACTAAGCCGGCGGTGAGACTTGTGTTCTTGAAGAGTGAGGTTGGCCCAGTTGGGCAGGGCTCAGTGTAATGGCTCTGCTCTCCACTAGATGGTGCTGCTAGCCTACTGGGGTGGATTGTTGTGGTACTCGTAGGTGCGTATGAGCATGCGCAGGAATGATGAAAATGGCGCCACCCAGCTACCCAGTCTCTTCTCCCAGATCAGCAATCGCACACCTGTCCTCTGTCTTCAGCTTTCGTCCACTCTCCACTTCACTCTCTGTGACCAGGCCCCAGGCAGTACCTCTCTCCCGAGTTTTGTCTCAGATGCGGCTGTTTTCCCCGGCCCCTTACTTCTGAAGGACTGTGGCTTTGACCCGTTCTGCCCCTCTGCGGGAGGGTCTCACCGAGCAATGGCCAAATGTCGGCTGCACCCAGGAACGCTTGCTGGACCCTGCTGCTGCCGGTGCCCCAAGGCTGCGGCCAGGTGCCAGCCCGCCCCAGAAAAAGTTCGCGAGATAGTGTAGCAGCAGCGTTTCAGGGATTATAGAAAAATCACAACACACATCTGGCACCAGGCTTCACCCTCGACAGCCTTGTTCCACCACCAGCAAATGTGGCCACCTTCTGGGGTCTGCTGGGACCAGGTGGCTTCAACAGTCTCTACCAAATGTCCTTCCAGCAGTGGAACTGCTTTTCCTGTGTAGCCTGAGAACCTCCCGGATCCCACTCTGTTCCTGGGGATTTACCCTTCTCACCAGAGCACCACCAGGTATGGAGCTGCGGAATTGCAGCCTTTGCGTTCCCCTTGTTTACAGTCTTAATGGAATTTAAACCCTCTCCTTTCTCCTTTCTCCCTTTTTAGTTTAGTCCCTGTGGCTGTTACCAATTTTCCACTTTCTCTCCAGCTGCTTTTGGGGAGGGGTGCTTTTCTCATATTCTCCCCCCCTCCCCAGTCTCTGTCCTCTCTCTGCCTGCAAAAGTGGATCCCTAACCTCTGCAGCTTCTTGCTCCCCAAATTCACCTGTCCGCACAGCATACCTGCTGAATTCTGTGGTTCAGGTTGTGCAGATTGTTGTGTTAATCCTCCAATCAATTTTCTAGGTGTGTAGGATGGTTTAGTGTTGCTCTGGTTGTATTTCATGGACACAAGACACACAAAACACTTCCAGGCTGTTCTGCCATCTTCAATGTTTCAGTAAATGATTTTTTTTTAAGCAGACCATAAAAGCATGAATATAGAAGACTTAACAAGGCAATTAGCAATATCTTCCTGAAGGACGTAAATAAAACTCAAAACTGCAGGATAAACATCTTTTCAAGCACAAAAGATTAGATTTTTTGGCTATTAGATTTTTTGGCGATTAGAAAAATTGGCTATATATTGAGTTATAAGGCAAGTCTCAACTAGGTTCAAAGGTAAGAAATTAGAGCATTTCCTCTGGTCACAGTTGCCATTAAGCTATAAATCAATAATAAACATATAACTAGGAATCTCCATATATTTTGAAAATAGCAAATACATTGTTAAATATTCCATAGATACAAGAAATAACCACAATGTAAATTAAGATATATTTAGTCCTGAATTTTAATTAAAACATGACTTATTAGAACATTGAGATGCAGTTAAAATGTACTTAGAAATATGCAGCTTCAAATACATGTTAAAAAGGGGAAAGGCTGAAAATGAATTAATTATTCATCTCAAAACAATAGAATAACACAACAGACTAAATCCCAAATTAATTGGACAAAATAAAAATAAGAACGGAAATTAATAGAAACAACCATACAATAAAAAGGATCAGTAAAGCCAGAAGTTCATCCTTTGAAAACACTGATAACATTGATAAAAGCTGGAAAGACTGATCAAATTAAAGGATAGTAGGAACAAATAACCAACAAAAAGAAGCTATCACTACATATTCTACTGAATTAAAAATATAATAACATAGTAGCATAAACTATTTTATACAAATAAGTTTGAAATAAATTAGGTAAAATGAACACATTTCTGCTAAAACACAACTTTCCAAAACAGACATAAGAAGAAATAGAAAATCTGAATAGGGCTTTTCATAATTCATATTGAAAACTGTCTCTCAAAGAATATTTTAGGCCCAGATGGCTGCCCAGACAAATTCTATTATAGGTATTATACAAACTCTTCTAGAGAATGAAAAAAGAGGAAATAATTCTAAACCCACTTTTTGAAACAAAATACTTTTCAACTCATGTTATGGCATATAATTTTGATACCAAAACTTGGCAAGGACAATACAAGAAAGGAGAACTACAGACTAATCTCACATGTGAACTTAAATGCAAAAACCCTAATTAAAATATTAGGAAAGTGATTCCAGCGATATAGAATTAAGATATACCTGCTAACCAAATGGAGTTTATTCCTGGACGCAAGGTTGATATAGTACTTAAAAATCAGTCAGTATAATTCACTATGTTAATTGAATGAGAAAAATCAAATTAGAATCTCAATAGGTACATAAAATGCATATGATGAAGTTCAATATCTAGTCATGATACAACACTTTTAAAAAACCAGGCATAAAAAAGAATTTACTTACTTTAATAAGAAGTATTTAGAAAACCATCTAAGTGCAAAACATCCTACATAATAGTGAAAGACTAAGAACTTTTCTTTGAGAAATGGAATGTATCAAGGATGCCTGCTATCCCCACTTCTATCCAACATTATACCGAAAATTTTGGCCAGTATGGTAACATAAGAAAAAAAAAATTAAGGCATAATTTTGCATAAGGCAAAAAAAACTGGACAGTAAAAAATAAAATTATCATAACTTGCCTTTGATATGATTAAAAGAATTCATGAGAATCTATTGATAAATCACCCACACATAAAAATCAGTATCAGGTGGGTTATCGAGCATGAATTTGAAAGGCAAAACAACAGAGCGTTAGATAACAGATACATTTTCCTATGAAGGAGAAATTAAATAAATTTTTTCAGGGGGTCGCCTGGGGGGCTCAGTCAGTTGGGCATCTGACTTTGGCTCAGGTCATGATCTCACTGCTCCTGGGCTGGAGCCCACATCGGGCTCTATGCTGACAGCTCAGAGCCTGGAGACTGCCTTGTATTCTGTCTCTATTTCTCTGCCCCTCCCTTGATTGTGCGCGCTCTCTCTCTCAGATATAAAATAAAACTTAAAAAATTAGAAAAAAAAATTTAAGCTTTATTTATTTTGGAGAGAGATCCAGGGAGGGGCAGAGAGAGAGGGAGAGAGAATCCCAAGCAGGATCCACACTGACAGCACAGAGCCAGTCATGGGGCTTGATCCCAAGAACCGTGAGATCATGACTTGAGCCAAAATCAAGAGTCGGACGCCCAACTGACTGAGCCACCCAGGCACCCCAGGAGAAATTTTTTTAAGTAGTATATAAAAAGTGCTAATCATAAAGGGGAAGAAAGATACAAATTTGACTACATTAAAATGTAGAACCTCTTTTTATGATAATCATATCATTGAGAAAGTGAAAAGGCAAGCCTTGCACAAAGGATAAGGTATCTGCAAAAACTGTAACTGACCAACGGGTCATATTCTGAATATATAAAGAACTGCTACAAATCCATAAATAAAAGGCAATTCAGTAGAAAAGAAGACATGAGCCTTGAACAGAAATCTCACACAAGAGGTTATTGGAATGACCAAGAAACATAAGAGAAGTTTCCCAACTCCATTATTCACCAGAAAAAGAAAGTTCTGGTGATTTCTGTCCTAAATATATGTGTAACAGAAATTTGTATGTAGTTACACCAATAAATCTAAATAAGAATATTTATTGTAGTATGTATTATTTTTAAAAGCCAGAAATTGGAAACAATCCAGATATCTATCAAGAGAAGAGTGAATAAATAAGCTATGACATGTTAATGCAATGGAATATTACACAGCAGTGGGAACAGACAAGCCATGACACAACACGTGCCACAAACATGTTGAATGAGGAAGCTTCCGGACACCAAAGAGGGCATTCTGAGTGATTCTGTTTAGCTGAAGTTTAATATTAGACAAAAACCGCATTTCAGTGTTTAGAGATGCATCCTTAGGTAGTAAAAGTTTGTTTTCTTTTTTTTTAATGCAAAGAGATCGTGTCAGTTGGGGTCTGCTCATGAGAGAGAAGACCCTTCACAGGTATTTTAACAGAGAGAATGTGAAGAATTGTCCATCAGATATTCAAGAACTGAAAAGGGAAAAGCTGTTCACGGAGGTGGTGACTGCAGGAAGAAGCATCTGGGAGACCAGAGAAAAGAGATTGGAGTGATGAAAACTTAGAGTCTTGGAGCTGGACCGGCCCCTCTGAGGGAGATGCTGGCCAACTGGCAGGTGCCCGTGTCTCCAAAGGGGCATCATGAGATTGTTTCTGGGAGCCTTGGAATCAGCTCCTCCTACTGAAACACAGTGCCTTGCTGTGGTGAAGCTGACAAGTGCAGAAAGCGACCAGGACAAATCAAGTCCTCCTTTCTGCCTCCTCCAGGCTTTGCTGTCTCTCCCTAGTGCCCCCTATTGGCAGCATCAGAGAAGCAGCTAGTTCTAAAGGAAAGAGGTGGCTTGCAGGGTCCCAACCTTGGCAGAGGTTAACAAACACGCTGGGCTTGATGCAGGGAGATGATGGCTTATTAATCCATACAGACATGATTAGCAAAGGTCGAGGTAGTGGTTGCCTTAGGAGGAAGGGAGGATTACACCTGGGAGAAGCCATTTAGGGACGGAAGAGAGTTTCCTTCTAGGGTACAGGCTATATTTTATTTCTTAATGTGGAGGGATGGCTACGTGGGTGTTTGGTTTATGATCCCCCACCATGCTGTACGCCTATGTTCTATGTGCTTTGTGTGTGTGTGTGTGTGTGTGTGTGTGTGTGTGTGTGTGTGTGATTTTCCACAACTAAAAGTGAAGTAAAATATTTAATGGAACAACACAGGGAAGAGAGCAGTATTGCTGTAGACGGGCAGGACAGAGGAAACTTCTCCAAGGAGGGGATATCTGAGGCCAGCTTGAATAATCAGAGGGGCCAGACATGCCCAGAGCCCTGTACAACCTTCCAGACAGAGGGCCATGGGTACCCTACATCTTAGGAACACAGGCCTGCCATGGAAATTGTGGAGGGAGCCAGCCACCATGGCTTTGGAGGTACCCCTGGTGGTCAGGTGTCCATGAGGCAAGGCATCCAGTGACTGAGCCTTTGGAAGCCCAGTTTACCATTGGAAGGCCAAGTTGCCAGAAAACGTCTCCAAGTGCTGAGAGGTGACTCTGGGACAGAGAAGCCAGCGGATGGACTGGCTCCAGAGAGAGTCCCTGAGGTTTCTGAACCAATTCCAGTCTGCATTCCTGGAGCTGGCAGAGGCTTCCGGAAAGAACAGCAAGATCTGGTCTTGTGCTGTCTCATTTCCCTCTTTCCCTCTTTCCTTCCTAATTTCCTTCCTACAGCCTTTCCTTTCTTACTAGTTCCTTTCCCTGCCTCCCACCCCCCCTCCCTCTTTCTCACACATTAACTAACCCACAGCCAGACACAACACATAAGCATATAAACACACACACCCTGCATGGCCACCTCCTACACATACATTCTTATTTACATGCCCACAAACCAACCACACACAACATACACATATTCATTCATACACATCTCAGATCCCTCTGATGCCTGCAGAGCACTTTAGCATCTAGCTTTCAACTTCACAGCCTCTTCAACAAGCCATAGCAGTCCCATTTTACAGGTGAAGAGCTTCAGGGTCAGAGAAGTTGAAGAGTATCTCCAAGGTCACAGAGCTGGGAAGTGACAGAGCTGGGACCAGCACTCCAGTCAGCCTGGCTCTGTGCTTCTCCATCCCCCACTATCCCACACAATTTTTAAAACATTTTTAAGGTTTTATTTATTTATTTATTTTTGAGAGAGAGAGAGAGAGAGAGAGAGAGAGAGAGAGCAAGTGCGGGGGGGCAGAGACACCCCGGGAGAGAGAGAATGCCAAGCAGGCTCCTCCCTGTCAGCACAGAGCCCAGCTCAGGGCTAGAACCCATGAGTCATGAGACCATGTCCTGATCTGAAACCAAGAGTTTTATTTATTTTTTTTTTATTTTTTTTTCAAAGTTTATTTATTTTTGGGACAGAGAGAGACAGAGCATGAACGGGGGATGGGCAGAGAGAGAGGGAGACACAGAATCGGAAACAGGCTCCAGGCTCTGAGCCATCAGCCCAGAGCCTGACGCGGGACTCGAACTCACAGACCGCGAGATCGTGACCTGGCTGAAGTCGGACGCTCAACCGACTGCGCCACCCAGGCGCCCCTGAAACCAAGAGTTTTAAAATGTTGGAAAATATTGGGGACGCCTGGGTGGCTCAGTCGGTTGAGTGTCAAACTTCAGCTCAGGTCACGATCTCACCGTTCATGAGTTCGAACTCCGCATTGGGCTCACTGCCTTCAGCACAGAGCCTGCTTCGGATCCTCAGTCTCCCTACCTCTCTGCCCCTCCCCCCCCCCCATGTGCAGTCTCTCTCTCTCTCTCTCTCTCTCTCTCTCTCTCCCTCTCCCTCTCCCTCTCTCTCTCTGTCTCTCAAAAATAACAAATAAACATTTAAAACAAATTTTTTTTAGGTAGGATCCACACCCAACATGGGGCTTAAATTCATGACCCTAAGATCAAGAGTCGCCTGTTCCACTGACTGAGCCAACCAGGCACCCCACTCCCACACAATTTTAACTGCCCTCCAAAGTGGCTGCACCCACCTGCCATGGTTGAGAGCACACATTTCCCCACACCCTCTTTGGCATTTGACATTGTCGAACTCTATTTTGCCATGTGTTGAATTAAAAATGGCATGTCATTATTTTAATTTGCACTTTAGGGAGATCTTTCCCAGAAAAAGAGATTCCTGAGTCCCAATGTCAGCTCTTCTAATCTGAGACTCAAGACTGAGTGGCTTGCAAACTTCCCAGGTGATGTGAGGTGAGGTTTGGGAACTAGTGGCCTGAGGACCGGCATTGTCTCTTCCAGGTCTGTTGCTCTCTGATTCTGGGGGGTCTTGCCTCCTCCTGGAACCAGGACTTAACTTAGGCTCAGTGTCTCCACCATCTTTGCCACTTACAATGCTGTTCTTTCCACGAAGGAAGATTTTTAGGACAGAAGTCCTGGCAACCGCGCCCATTTACGAAGTTGGCTCTTGGAGCCATATTCCAGATGTCACACAAAGAACACCTACCCCTCAGAAAGAAGAGATTAATATGCGCAAAGAATCTATTGTTTTCTGGGTACCATGTTGTGCTTGCTGGACACTAAACTTCTACGGGGTCGCTTAAATATCACAACAACCCCGGGAAGCCTTATTGTCCCCATTTTACAGATGAGGGAACTCAAGTTCAGAGACTTAATAATTTCCCTGAGGTCACACAGCTTCTAAGGAGCCCCTATCCTGAGTCTGTCTGGCTCCAAAGCCTGGGCTTTCTTCACCATCACCTGCCTACAAATTAGGGTTTCTTAGGAGAGAGAGACCATAAATGGCCAGTGCCTCCTTTCCACAGATACTCAAAGGATTCTGGTCACTTTGGCTCCCAAACGCCACCCCCTTCCTGCCTGAACTATCAAGTTCCTGACTTCTGGAACACTCTGG
This sequence comes from Herpailurus yagouaroundi, assembly GCF_014898765.1. Taxonomy (NCBI): domain Eukaryota; kingdom Metazoa; phylum Chordata; class Mammalia; order Carnivora; family Felidae; genus Herpailurus; species Herpailurus yagouaroundi. The sequence goes on from NW_024412377.1 coordinate 46,139,352, forward strand.
AAGGTGCATGTATTTCATGGAAAAGGGATTGTTTTATCATACTTAGCATGCAGTAGCTTATTTGATTTAACCCTGGGGAATTCATTCCTGAAACTATGGACTGCAGGGTAGGTGGACTGGGGGAGACAGAAGACGCCTCTGATCATTTCTCTTGCCACCATCTCCTGGGGCTAATGTGGAAGAAGAGAAGCATAAAAGTGACTTGTCTTGATGAATTATGATCAGTTTTTCAATTTCTTGAGCTTTTCCTTTAATTCTGGGAAAGTTCAGAGGAATAGCATATACCAAATAGCCAAATACCCACCATGTAAAATGACCATTCAAAAACAATTTGTCTATTTTTTTCAATTTCTTAAAAATAAAATAAGCAACATGTTGCTCATCTAGAGATGAAACCCCCTTGCTTTGCCATTTCAGATTTCATTTCCTCCCCACATCATCCCCCAACAGCCTCGGTCACGAATTTAGACTATTTCTGCCTAATTCATTAGAAATTTATAAGTACATGTATCTTGAACAAATAAAAATTAAAACTTGAATTTATATATGGGGCACCTGGGTGGCTCAGTCGGTTGGGCATCCGACTTTGGCTCAGGTCATATCATGGTTTTGTGAGTTCGAGCCCCGTGTTAGGGTCTGTGCTAACAGCTTGGAGCCTAGAGCCTGCTTCAGATTCTGTGTCTCCCTCCCTCTTTGCTTTTCCCCTGCTCATACTCTATGTTTCTCTCTTTCAAGAATAAATAAACTTTAAAAAAAATAAAAAATTGAATTTATATAAATGGTACCATACTGTACCTATTATTCCATTCCCTGTTTTTCTTCTCTTTATGCTACACCACTGAGAGCTCTTTAAAAGTTGAGAATCATGTCGTATTTAATCTCTGCATTCCTGGTGGCCTTGTACATTCTGAATGCTCAATAAATCAGGAAGGAAGGAAGGAAGGGAGGGAGGAAGGAAGGAAGGAAGGGAGTAGGGGAGGAGAGGAGGGAGGGATAGGGGGAAGAGGGGAGGAAGGAAGGAAGGGAGAAAGAGAGGAAGGAAGGAAGTGAGGAGCAGAGGGAGGGAAGGTGGGGAAAGTGGGGAGGCAGGAAAGGAGGAAAGATCAGTCTTCTGAGTCAAAACTTCTTGTGTGCTCCCAATTAGAAGTGAGGCTTCTAATGACCGAGGCTTTCTAAGTCTTTTGTACCATGATTTCCCTGACTTAGAGTTCATATCCCATTAGAGCAGCAGTCCCTCTACCCTTTGATCTGCTCACCGTCCTGCTCTCCAGAGAAGTCCCAGGCTTGGCTTCAAGAAGCTCCAAGCCACACAGCTGCCTAATGTGCTTAGCTCCAATGTGGTCCAACTCTCACTGGTCATAAATCAACCAGCCAAGGCTGAAGCCTGAATTACTCTCTAGCTCTCAAAAACCCTCAAGGATTTGGAGAATTAGCTGCCAGTTCAAACACTTGTCTTCCCTCCTTCCCTTCTCCCACTCTGCCTTTGTCTCTGTCAACCACGGAGCACCTTTCTCAATGACTCTTTCTGCCTTGATGAGTCTCTCTTTCTGAGTATCTCTCCAACTCTGATTCAAAATAATGCCTCTGTCTTCCTTTCTTCAGCCCCTGTGTCTACCTTCCCACCTTCCCCCTTCCCTCCCCTGAGTCTCGCTGCAGTCACAAGGCCAGGATCCCAGCTGGGCCATAGATCTCCTCGTTACCAGTATTCTCTCCCTCTCACTTTTAAAAATGCCTTTTATGGTGGCTTCTAGCACAAACAGCTGTCGGAGCATCTTTGAGAAAACCTCTGGGAACAGATGCTCTGGCAGTTCTTCAGATTCTTTACTCTGCAAGCCGACATGGATTTGGGAAGAAATTCATTCATTCATTAACCGATTAAACAAATATTTATTGAGCTCCTTTTGTATGCCAGTCAGTGAACTGGACATTGGAAACATGGCGGTAGATAAAACAGCCCTTATGGAGTTTACAGTCTAATCGGGAGGCAGATGTAAATCTAATAGCCACTTAACCATATAATAACACATAGTGATCAATACTATGAAAAGATGGTCCACAGTGCTCTAATAAGAATAGTTAAAGTCTATTGAGTGTTTATTACAAAACGGGAACTATTGCAAGCACTTCACATACATTTTTCTTAATAAAAACTCTCACAGTCCTATTTTACATACAGTAAAACTAAGAACAGAGTGGTTAGACAACTGGCTCAGGGGCACACAGCTTGTGAGTGGGAGGGCCAAGATTTAAACATAACATGGGGACTGGGGAACAAGAGGAGAAAAGTCTTCCTGGAGGCTCAGTTTTCTTCCGGTACGAATAGAATTTTTCTTTCCAAAAATCACACACAGAATAGGACTCAGAAACGGAACTAGAATCCAGCCTCCTGAATTCTAAGCTAATCCAGTTCTAAAGTCAAACAGACTGGAATGTGAAGGTTGACTCTGTTAACAAATCTATTAAGCCCCATGAGTCTTCCCAGAAAAACCAAGAGGCATATGGGGGCAGGGATGCTGGGAAATAGACACTTTCTGCTCAGAAGGGCACGTAGATGCTTGAGCCTCCTACTCTGGGACAGACTTGGGGATAGTAAGTTCCTTGAAGGAAGGACCTTGTGTTCTCCATTGCATCTTCCTGGAGCACAGTAAGCACTTCAGCTATTTACTGAAAAATGAATGAATGGATGAGTTGAATTAATTGTAAGTAAATTAGGTGAAAAAAAAAAATAGAACAGATGGAAGCTCTATGTTTCGTCCAAGCTAGGGGTTTATAATTGCAAGAACTTCCTTTCTTTCCACTCTCACTAACACCAGCCAGCCGTGTAGAAAGATTCAGCCAGGTATCGGGGTCAGTTTCTACCCTTTCTTTTCAATCTGCATATCCAAAACATTTTCCTGCTGTTTCATAAAATTCCCTTTTTAATTTTTTTTTTCAGTTTTGCTGATTCAGTTAAGGGCTGAATTTGATCTAGAAACCTTACCTCTTAGGTCTCTTTTGATTAAAGAGTCCCCAGAGTGCCCATCTCTTTGAAGCCTCTTTATGAGTTTCAGAACTGAGTAAAATGCCGACCACTTTCAAGATAATTACACTGGAGCAGACACATTGTTCCTGGGATCTGTTTCCCAATCTGAGTAAACAGAGTCTGGTCCTTTTTATGTTCTTGTAACATACGCACTGCTTTCTCTTTCATTTTTCTCTCTGTCTGGAGAGCTGCCTGTGGGTTATTTAATCTCTGGACCAGGGAAGAGGGAAGGACTTGTTTGGGAAAACATCATCCACAAGAAACTTGCCCTTGGCTAGAGGGCTGACTGTTGGCTGATTCTGGCACATTCAACTACTCTCCCTGTCCCACAAAGAGATCGGGGAAGCCAAGAACCACTCAACAACCATAGAAAAGACTGAAGAACCAAATGTACCCACCAGTTCAAGAGCCATTAGGCTGAAACAACAATTAAAGCAATGCCCACTGTTGCATCGTTTTTTATAGGTAATGTGTTGGACAAGGACACATATGTGGGAATTGAGCCAGATGGCTTCCAGTCCCAGCTCTGCCACTTAAATTAATTATGGGGCCTAAGCTCAAGTGCCATCAGTTTTATCTTCTGTGTAATGGGAATGATAAGAGAATTTATCGCAAATGTTTATTATAAGGATAAAATTAGGTAATACCTTCAGAACGGTGTCTGACATTTAAGTGCCTGACAGATGATGGTGATGATGGTGATGATGGTGATGATGGCGATGATGGCGATGATGGTAATGAAGATGATGATCTGTGACATATAAAGCACTTTCACATTCGTGCTTGCGTTTCGTCGCATTTTCTTTGCTCTCCTGGCAGAGAGCCTGTATCAGAACCATATTCTTCTGACTCTCAGTCTCGGTGCACTTTTATTCTGGGCCATTCCAAAGGAGTTTGACTTATTCTCTGTGATTCCCAGGGTAAGGAGGTGGAAGCTACAGGAAGAAGATTTGGACTCCAAATAGGGATATTTATTTTTGATGGTCAGAGGTATCACAAAATGACTGTCTCAGAATAGGAGTGTGTTTCCTGTCCCTGGCAGTACACACAGAGGCTGCCAGCCACCTGGAGAGGATGTTGTGAAGGGAATGGAGAAGTCAGACTTGGTGGCCTTCCAATTCTGAGAGTCTGAGCCTCTTGTATGAACAGGAAGTGTCTATTTCTGCCAACCCTCCACCCTCATACTCCTCGTTATTTTTCCAGGAAATCCCAGGAGGCCTGAGAGTTTTATTTGCAGATCCAGCCCTCACACTGCAGCCCATTTGACTGAGGAACCAGACTTTTGGGTGATTCAAGAGGCTGGATTCTAGTACTATTTCTGCATCCTACTCTAAGTGATCTGGGGCAAGAAAATTCTGTAGTTTGTGCCTGTCCGGCCCACTCCCTTTCTCCAGTAATGCTTCCTCCATTTCCATTTGGGGACCACTCCTCCCCTACTCTCAGTCCATGTGAGGACTGAGATCGTCCTCACAGTCCTGAGATCGTCTTATCTCCATGTTTGGCCCATGACCCACGTCTAACCATGAGGTAGGTGTTCCAGCTCCCCGGCTAAAGTAATTGGTTCAAGAACAGGCATCTGATTCAAGTTGGACCAATCAGAATCCGTCTCAAGACTTTTGCTACATTTGTTGTGAAAGAGATGCTCTTTTCCTGGAGATTGCTAACCTGGTAACACCCCAAGCCTGAGATCTGCCACGTGGGCAGAACATGCCTTAAAATGAAGTCAACACAGACGAAAGCAAAGCTCAGAAGGGGTGAGAGCAAATCCTGATGACATCATTCAAATGCCTGGATCCAACAACAGTACCTGAAGTTAGACCTACAGCTAGAGGTGGTCTGTTAGTTACACTAGCCAACAAATTCAGGTGGTTTTTAAATTTGTGGTTACTGCATGCATGTATGTATGTATTTCTCAGATACATTTGATTTGAATTGCTACTGCCTGTAACCAAGAGTTCCAACAAATACCCATCACAATGTACTGGAGTGGGGACAGAAGACCTCCCTATAGAAGGTAAGTCTTGAGCTGTGCTCTTCTCTGTATGAAGGTATACCTAGTAAAGTCCTTGGTAAACACTGTTAATTGTATAATAGATCATTCTTCAATTTCTTTTTACATTTATTTATTTTTGAAAGACAGAGCATGAGTGGGGGAGGGACAGAGAGAGGGAGACACAGAATCTGAAGCAGGCTCCAGGTTCTGAGCTGTCAGCACAGAGCCCTATATAGGGCTCAAACCCGCAAACTGCGAGATCATGACCTGAGTCAAAGTCGGACGCCCAACCAACTGAGCCACCCAGGTGCCCCAAGATAATATGTCATTCTATACAGAGGACAAATCATTAGGGTCTTAACCAGACCCATCAATGCCTTAACTTAAGGGAAATTTAATCACCTCTTAGACTTCGTATGCATACCTCTAGTCTTTACCACTATTTCCAGGATTGCCCCCTCCCCTTTGTTTAGTGAATGAAATTATCATTCATCCACTAAATATTGAAAATGATTACAATGTACCAAGTGTTGTAACAAATTATGTTTGGAATACAAAGTTGTGTAAGATATGAAGAACCTCACAGTAAAACCAGGAGGCAGTATCTGCTGTGAACTTTTGTATAACCAACTCAATGTGCCTGGTGTTTTACTTATTTTTTTAAAAAAAATTTTAATGTTCATTTATTTTTGAGAGAGAGAGAGAGAGAGAGAGCATGAGGGGAGGAGGGGCAAAGAGAAAGGGAGACACAGAATCTGAAGCAGGCTCCAGGCTCTGAGCTGTCAGCACAGAGCCTGATGCAGGGCTCGAACCTCTAAGTCATGAGATCATGACTTGAGCCAAAGTCAGACACTCAATGGACTAAACCGCCCAGGCACTCCTACTGATATTTTTAAAGTCCCAATCCCTTATTAGTTCCCTGTTGCTGTGGTAACAAACTACCACAAATTTAGTGGTTTAAAACACATGATACATTTCTGGATGGCAGCAATCTGACACGGGCTTCACTGAGCTAAAATCAAGGGGTCAGAAGCGCTGTATTCATTCTAGCAGCTTTAGAAGAGACTCTGTTTCCTTGTCTTTTCCAGCTTCTAGAGACTGTCTGTATTTCTTGGCTCATGGCCTCTTCCTCTATCTTCAAAACCAACCCCTTAGCCTCTTTAAATCTCTCTCCAGTGCTCTCTCTGACTCTGAGACTCCTGCCTCCCTCCTATAAGAACCCTTACAATTATATTGAGCCCACCCAGATAATCCAGGATAATCTCCCCAGGTCAAAACCCTTAACTTAATCACATCTGCAAAATCCCTTTTGCCATGTCAGGTACCATACTCCCAGGTTCTAGAAATTGGGGGACCGTTATTCTGCTCACCACAAATATGAAGAAGTGGGTATGATGATGATGATTACAGCCTCCATTTTACACAAAGAAAAACTAAGGCTTAGAGAGAGATAAAAGCAACCCTCCTGGTAACAAAGAAGAGTGAGAGCATCGATTCAAATTCAGGGGTTCGGATCCACTGTCATTGGTATTCACTGTTATTGTCTTTGCAAACCCAACCGATTACAGATTTTCAAGTCACCTAGACCTTTGCAAGTCGCTTAACTATCCTGTGCCTCACTTTTGTCATCTGCAAAATGGAACTAATAATTTTGGGTTTGTGAACATTTGCGGTTATACATGTGGCACCCCTAGCATGGTGTCTGGCACATAGTAGGTGCTCAATTATGTGGCCACCATTCCTAAAAGTGACATTCAAAGTATGGAGGTGACGGGGCGCCTGGGTGGCGCAGTCGGTTAAGCGTCCGACTTCAGCCAGGTCATGATCTCGCGGTCCGTGAGTTCGAGCCCCGCGTCAGGCTCTGGGCTGATGGCTCAGAGCCTGGAGCCTGTTTCCAATTCTGTGTCTCCCTCTCTCTCTGCCCCTCCCCCGTTCATGCTCTGTCTCTCTCTGTCCCAAAAATAAATAAACGTTGAAAAAAAAAAATAAAAAAAAAAAAAAAAAAAAAAAACAAAGTATGGAGGTGGCAAGGGGCCTGGAGACAGAGTCAGTGCCCTTGAAGAGGGGAAGGAAGTCTCATCCAAGGAGGAAGTGCTCAGCTTTGGCTCAGAGGAGTTGGGTTTCCAAGGATAGCGGTGGAGCTCAGGGTGAGGTGGGGGCCTTCTGCTGGCTTCTATTTTTTTTTTAAGTTTTATTTTTATTTATTTTGAGAGAGAGAGAGAGAGAGAGAGAGAGAGAGAGCAAGCACGGGAGGGGCAGAGAGAGAGGGAGACCCAATCCCAAGCAGGCTCTGCACAGTCAGCACGGAGCCCTATGTGGGGCTCGAACTCAGGAACCATGAGATCATGACCTGAGCTGAAGTCAAGGGTCAGACACTTAACTGCATGAGCCACCCAGACCCTCCTCTGCTGGATTTGGAACACAGGTGAGGGGACACCTAGCCAGGTTCTGCCATCTGGGAGAGCAGGCCTAGGGCCAGACAAGGCTGGGATGTGGGGCTTTCATTGGGGATTGGTGGTGAAATGAGCAGATAAAAAAATCTACTGTCCTCCCTGACTACTTTCTCAGATCCTTAGCAACTGGCATGTCAACCCGTCCACTCCAAACAAAGTATCGGCCAGGCCCCACTTTGAGAAAATGCACTTGGGGAGCAACCACGCACCCCAGTCCCCCAGAACATTGCTGCCAGGCGTGCCCTCCCCTCTGCCCCCTGCTGGGCTGATTTGCTTCAAGGGGCCGCTGACAACAGAAGGACAGCAGGATTTACCACTGCCCTAACTTGTCCATTTGTCTTCTGCTTGGAGGGTCCTGACAGGGGAGTTTCCGGGGACCGCAGAGAAGCGTACTGGAGTTCTTGACAGAGACACATGGCGGTGATTACACGCGGCGTTAGGCACAGTTGCCACAAGGCACGGCAGCTCCAAGTTCTCTCTTGGGCACAGTCTCAAACTGACTCAACAGCATCCTTTGCCTCCAACTCCTTTTATAAATTATGTGTGATGATGGAGAAGGAAAGTGGGGGGGGGGGTAGGTACAGAAGGCCTAGGGCAGGGCTCCTCTGCCCCAGAGGCCCAGATGGGGGTTCCCTGTGGTGGCGCAATTGAATGGGGCAGCCTAGAATGATCTTCTTCATCACCAGCCTTCTGTCCCAAGACAGGAAAGCATTCATTCCTTTCTTAAACATGAGAATTCAAACCAAGATGTCCCTTAGGAAAGGGAGCATGGTGACGGAGTTGGAGGAATGACAGCATTTCTTGAGATGTAGGGCAGAGGGCAAAGAAGAAGGAACCACAGAGATTGTCATGGCCATGAACTGCAACTCCTGAGCTAGGGCTGGAGTTCTCTCTCTCTCTCTGCCAGGTATTTATCTGGCATGTGCTTGCATACCTGCATTGACAGGCGGCTCACTACTTCTTAAGGCAGCTTATTCCATTCTTGGGCAGCTTTGACTCTTAGAAAAGTGCTTCAGATAGAACAGGAATCTGCCTCCAGCATCTGCTGTGGGTTCAGACTTTCAGTCCACTTTCTCAACCACAGGGTTCCCCCAAGAGCTGCCTCTTATATGAGAATCCTCTGGGGAGCTCATTAAAATGCAGACACCTGGGCCCAAACTCAACCTGGGGACTCAGAAGGCCTGAGGCAGGGGTCTAAGAACCTGCATCGGTAAAGGTACATGATATGCACCATGAGAGTCGTGGGTCCCTGAAATGAGTTAGAAGGGCACCCATGAGCAAAGACTGTCCAAGGGGAAAGCCCAAAACCTGGAGGACATCCTTCTCCAATTTGTCAAACTCTGTCAAAAGGTAGGGCTGCCTGGGGAGAAGCCCCACCAGATAGGGATGAACTAACCAGGAAATCACAAATAGCAGCTAATACTTAGGAAATACCCACCCATGCAGGTCCAGCCCAAAGGCTTTGGCATAAACCCCTCCATGTGCAGGCATTACACCGATGTCCTCTTAACAAACAAGGACACTGAGGTTGTGAGAGGTGGCTTGCCTAAGGAAATACGTCTGGGAAGTGTCAGTGTGAGCTTTGACCCCACACTCCCGACCACCATCCAGCAGCTTGATGGGGACCCCAGAATCTAAGCCTCCCGAGGTCCAGGCCTCTTCCTTTATCTCAGTGAGCAGATGAAATTGTGTGATTTAAATGTGGAACCAGGGTGCACCCTTACCTCCTAGGGAGAAAGAGAGTGCTGCTTGCCCTTTTGAGGATTACCAGCCAGTCCTCAGGGAGGCACTGGGGCTTCCAGTTTGTGATTCTGGCCCTGGGGAACAGCACAGCCTCTCAGGGGGCTGTCCTGCTCACCTCATCACTCTGGCAGGCAGCCCTATGCCAAACATTTGCAGGGCCTGGCCAAGAGTATAGCACATGTCTGAATAGTTAGAAGTTACAAATTGAGGCAACAAACTAAAAAAACAAAACAAAACAAAAAAAAAAAAAAACATGTCCTGTCTTCCTATCTTGACAAATATTCTTCTATTTTGGCCCAGAAGGTCAAGTTCAAATTTAGAATTTGGCACATGGCGACATGCAGAAAGTTGCCTCGAGTCCCAGCTCCTGGCGTGGCCCCCTTCCCACCCCCTGACTCTGCCTCACACCCGGAAAGCCTCACATGCATGTGTGAACGGCACAGCTTTCACATCCCAGCTCTGTCTGTGTGCAGCAAACAGCTGCCCGTTGGCCCCTCTTGGGCCGGGCAGGGGCATTTGGGGGAGCTCCGTCCTGCCCTATCTGGTTCAGACATGACCCCTGTCCTGCTTTCTCTGCCCTCTCAGTCATTTGCAGCAGCAGCTAATCGCGGGGACCGAAAAGGGAGAGGGCTCAGGGCACTGCCGCTCCTTGGGCCACCTGCATTAGTATTCCACTCAGCCGCCCAGGGGCCCGCAGTCCCTGCTCTCAGCCTGGCACCAGGCCTGGCAGAGGGGCCTGAGAGGCAGCCTCTCCCACAGCAAATGAAGCATGGGGCAAGGCAATGAAATCTTGAGCTATTGCTCCGGGCTGCAAATGAGAGAGACAGGGAGGCAGGGAGAGAGGGAATCTTATACTTTAGGCGGGGAAGAAGGTCACCTAGATCATGAGATCATATCTGCTTCACACCTCACCTGAAATCTGCCTACTAAGTCTTATCATCTTTGGATTTTTTAAATAGTATGGTGCATCTCACCTGGGGATGATATCCGCTGCAATCCTGCATGTCAGTGACTATCAAAGTGCCATCTGGATCAGCTTCACCTGTTGTTAGACGTGCAGATTCTTAGGCCCCAATCCAACCTACTGAACCAGAAACTCTGGAGGGGGACCGAGCACCGAGTGTTCAACAAGCCCTCCTGATGGTTCGGATGCTCACCAAAGTCCAAGAACCACGGATGCAGGCAATACAGTCACTGCTTGTTTCAGAGCAGAGGAGCGATTCCACGAGAGCCTTGTTCATCAGTATGTATTCATTTAACAAATATTTATTGATAGCTAAACGCTGTGTTAGGCATTGGATTCAAGACAGGGTGCCTGCCCTCCAATTGCTTACAGCCAAGCTCAGGAGCAGGCAAGGAAACAGATCACAACACTAGGAGGCCACAAATGCTAACACAGGACAGGTGAGGGGCCCCGGGCAGCGGAGGAGTATCAGGGAAGACTTCCCAGAGGAGGCTCTGCCTGCACAGGAACTGGAGAAGCTGGCATTGTCAGACGCAGAGCAGAACACAGTCAATTGTTCCTGGTGACAGAGACGCTGTCCCGGACCAAACTTCAGCCAGGTTCCCCTGAGCCCTTTTCTCACCTGGGCCTCGATCTTAGTGCCCATCCTGTCTTTGGTCTGCCCAGCCCAGACTTAGCAAAGAGTCCTGCCAGGTCATCCCCTCACCCAGGAGATCTGACCACCCTTGATATCTGAGCAAATTCCTCATCTCTTACCCTGGATGTCTAGCCCTTTGCCTTTAGCAAGAACCCTGTTAGGTCAGCTTAGCAAAATCCCCCTACCCTGGACACTCCCTCTTAGTAATTTTCCATCCACTGATGCCCTCACTGTGCTCGTTGTGTATATCATTGTTGTAGTGGGAGTTGAGCTCTCTCTCCCTTATTGCCAAACTCCTATTACAATGGTCCTCAATAACCTTCCTTATCAGTTTAACAAGTGTCAGAATAGATTTTTCTTTAACATTGGGTGAGGGGAGCCATTGTGCACAGACCCAGATGAAGGAGAGAATGTGGACCGGCTCCTTCAGTCCCTTAGGATAGCTCAGGTGTTAGGGCAGAGTGTGAGTGAGGTGGCTGAGGCTCAACCAAGGAGGTGAGCCTAGAGAAGTGAACAGCGCCTGTGAGGCTCTCCAGGAGTTTGGGGTTTGTCCTGCAGGCAGTGGGATGCAGGGAGATGTTTTATGCAGAAGAGTGAAATTCTAGAGGCTTTCATTGTAGAAAGATCTCTCTGGCAGGCTGCCTCACAGGGAATGGACTGGGGACCCCAAGCTTGGAGCCCTGAGAAACCAGAGAGGAAACTGCTCTCCCCAGGGGGGGAAAGAGGGCGTGGACAGGTCTGGACTAGGGCAGGCGGCTACAGGAAAGGAGACAGCTTTGAGATCCATTTAGAGAGTGGGTCACACATCAGAATCCCCCTGGAGAGAATTTTTAAATGAACACTTCCCTGAGCCCACCTTGGAGCCCCTGAATCAGAAATTCAAGCATCTGTCTGTTTAAAAGACTGCTCTGGTCAGTCAGCTGAAGCCAGGACTGAGAACTACCTAGTAGGAGGCAAAAAGACCCAGCCTGCTGACAGATTGATGGGGGAGGACAGGAGCGAAGGGAAGAAAAGAATGTGTGTGGGGGGCGTCCCCCAGGAGTCTGTGTGAGTCATCAGAGATGCCAGTCACTGCATTTTCAGAAGGTGAATCATGAGTCTGGACTGGGGCAGTCAGGGTCTGAAAGCTACATCCTCTTCTCTTTAGGTGCCACAATGCTGGGTTTTCAGGGGGCAAAACCTCACATAAATGAACCACTTGATTAAAGGGATTGAATTCAGACTCATTCATTCACCTCTTCATTCATTCAAGAAATGTTTACAGAGCACCTGTTATGCGCTGGATGCTATGCTAGGTGCAGGGACACAGTGGTGAGCAAAATCAGAGACGGTCCCAATCTCGAGGGTGAGGCTTTATACAAGTAATGACTCTAATAAATGTAAATGCACCACTGTGCTAAGTGACATCAAAGCAAAATACTTAGAGGATGTGTAATAGCAGATGTGATGCACCCTCGGAGGATCTGGAATCCCTTTATGAGACAGTGCATCCGACCAGAAGTACAAAGATAAGTAAGAATTAGCTAGGCTGAAAGTGGGGAGGATGCTACAGACAGAAGGATGGCATGAACAAAGACCCTATGCAGATGGCCTTCATCTTTATGTAATTGGGTTCTTCACAGGTATGAGGGCCCAGATTCTCCAGGCTATGGGAGAAGCCTCCCCCAGGGAGCTGCCCCCGCCACCCCTTTCAGAAAGCCCACTGTGGAACTGATGCTGGCAGAATACCCCCCATTTGCCACTATGGGGAGATGGGGTGGGGGGGGTGCTGAATGGAGTTCCCTGGTGGCCTCCTTAAGTTGGCAGGACACGCCCAGGTGTGTGAGCCCAGACAACCTTGCAGCGAGGTCATCTGCTGTCTCTGCTGGGGGAAGTGCTTCCTGACAGCTGCTCTGAAGCGATTCTCCTTCAATTTCCATTTTATAGCTCCTTGTTCCCTCCTCGGTGGGAGGCTGTGTCTCCAAAGAAGTCAGTCTGACATTGCAGGCTGCAATTATCATGCCCTTCTCCTAGCTGAGATTTGTTGGTCATCTCCCACCTTTGATGCTGTTAAGTTTCTCTGCATTTATTTCTGTTACCCAGGTATTTATCCTGGGCACCTGCCGGGTGCCCATTACAGAGCTAAGTATTATGGTGGGTGAAGATGGGTAAGAAGAACATTTGGGATGGCCTTTCTGTCACCCAATTCACAACCAATTAACAAATGTTTGTAGAGTACAAGCAAGGAATTGAGGTTTATGTGTATCATTTAAAGCCTCAAAGGTACCCACATCAGAACTAAATATTGCAGTGTATCTATCTAAAATTGGAAGGCAGAAGGCAGGAGGATTACGTGAGCTAAATCCTCATCAATCATACTAAGAAGTCAATAGATAACGTCCAGAGTTGGTAAATCAAGGAGCACAGGTAATAAGGCTTTGACAGGAACCACCAGAGTATGATGGTTAAGAGTATTTAGGTGTATGGAGTCAGACCTGAGTTGCTTTCTATTTCTATTGCTTACCGGCTATATAGGACCTTGGACAGATCACTTATTTTTTCTATGCCTTAGTTTTCCCATCTGTACAACGGGCATAATAATGGTAGCTACCTCATGGGGTTGTGGTGAGCACTCATGAAAACAATGTACAGAGAAGTTTAGCACAGAACTCAGCATATGACAGCTCTGTTTTAGCCAAAGCTGATTGCTCTCTGGGGAACAGGACATGGGGGAGAGCAGTTGTTTTTTTATTATAAGTTCTCTGAATTATTTAATTTTGCAACCATATGCATACATTCCATTACTGAAAATAAAATTTTTAAATATATATCTACAAACTGGGTAATCACTATAGAAAACTGGAGGTTGACTGAACTTCTTTGGCTTGACTAACTCTGTTTCTGCCACATTCAAACTCCTCTTTCCTGCCCCATTTTTATCCTCAGTTTCCCCACCCCTCCTTGTTCCCTTTCTTTTTGTTGGTCTTGATTGTCACCCACTCTTAACTGCTCTCTGGAGGCTTGGTGCCTGTATTGGTTTGTTAGGGTTGCCCTAACAAAATACCATGGGTTAGGTAGTTTGAACAGAGCAAATTATTTTCTCACAGCTGTGGAAGCTGGAAGTCTAAGATCAAGCTGTCGGTAGGTTTGGTTTCTTTTGGGGCCTCTCTCCTTGGCTTGCAGTTGGCTACCTTCTTGCTGTGTCCTCATGTGGCCTTTCCTGTGAGTGCATTGCTGATGTCTCTCTGTGTCCAAATTTCTTCTTCTTGTAAGGTCACCCATCAGGTTGGGCTGGGACCCACCCCAAGGTCCTCGTTTTAACTTAATTACTTCTTTAGAGACCCTGTCTCCAAATTCAGTCATGTTCTGAAATTCCTTCCCATGTCCCTTTATGATAGGAAAAGATAGGCTTCAGTTGGCAGAGAGGGAAAGATCAGGACCTGAGGTCCCTGGGTGGGGCAAAACACATATTTTGGAACAATGCTGGGAGTGTCTGACCACAGCAAACTCCCTCAGGCATAAAGTTCCTCTTCAGAATCTAACAGACAGCTCCTCCCCCTCGGGTTTCCCTCAGGAATTTGACAAAAGACCTAACTAAAAATAAGTAGTAGACCATAAAACGTATGACCCACAAGGAATATATATGGCCATAGACCACCCCTCACAAAATGGACTCGAGCCAATCAGGAATGGACAACCCAGCGCCTAGAACTGTCAAGCTGATAAGGGTAGGACCTGAGAAGGAACAAGGCGGAAAGGAAGGGAGGGTTGACCAGAAAAAACAAGGGCCTTGCCGATTCACTTTCGAATGCCCCCTCTCTGCAAAGAGAGCTTTCATACACTTCTTACTTTCTGATCTTATACTCTAATAAACTTTTGCCCGCTGCTCATTTTGTGTCCCCCTCTTCATTCTTCGAAACGGCAAGACAACGAACCCCAGGATGTGGTAAAAACAACAACAACAACAACAACAACAACAAATTCCTGTTCAACACTTCATTTTCATTTTCTTAGCGAACTCCTACACGTCCTTCAGAATCCACCCAAATAACACCTCCTCTGTGACCTCTCCTATATGCCCCTCAGCAGAATTACAATCCCTCCTCTGAGCTCTCACGGCAGCCTGTATGGTCCTTCAATAAAACACTTCTAGTGTTCCATCAAGGTTTTGCATACTTGTTTGTTCTGTGTTTAAATGCCTGTTAGTCATCTTTGAACCCCCAGTGCCTGGATCGGAGGCTGGCGCACAATTTGTGTTCGATGCACAAAGGAATGAATGAGTAACTGAATCTTTCTGCTGTGGCATCAGCCCTCTTTTTGGTTGCTCAGAAGAAATAGAAACCAATTTGTCACTCTGCTCTGTGTGGATTAGTCACAGTTTAATCAACTACAAGGTAGTGTGATATATTTACTGAGCAAAGTAAATGCTAAAAAAACAATTCCAATTTTAACGCCAAATTGTCAGTGCTTTTATACACTTACGCTGCCTCACGTCTGTCTCATCCCTCTTGGGCTTACTCTGGAGGCCGGATGGTGCAGTGGACTGGGAGGTAGGAGACCCAGGTTCTAGTCCCCACTCACTTTCTTCTATGAATTTCTAGAGTCTCCTCATCTTCATAATGAAGGGGCTAGATGAGATCAGGAGTTGAAACTTCCAAGACCCACAAGGGCCATGGTGACAACTTGGTCTTGGTGACCCCTCAGCCTCAGCTTGTCATGGCTATGCAGGAAAGCAGGCCAGTATTTGCCTGATCTTGCAATTTTTAAGAGAAACTGGGGAGTGTAGGTATTTATTATCAAATGCGTGCTTAAAAAAAATATTGCGTGTGTCTGGTATGTGAAGGGGTCAAGCACTCTCATTCATTGTTGGTAGGAGTGCAAAAGGAGTCGACCCTTGTTGGTAGGGAGCTAGGCGATATCTTTTAAAACTAAAGAAGTGGTTACCCTTTGATCCACCCAATCCTACTTTCAAGAATTTCCCCTGAAGATTCACCTCCATGTTAACGAACAAGACATACACCCAATTATTCATTAAGGCATTATTACTTCACTAGCCTCAAATGCAAACAACTCCAGATGTCTATTGCAGGGGACTGTTTGAACCCTGGTTTGTTCACATCATGGAGTACTTTGCAACTGGAAAACAAAATGGGACAGTCTCTACATGTTTAAGTGAAGTGATCTTCAGAATCATTTACATGATAAAAGCAAATGCACAACACAGCGAATAGAAAAATGCTCTTCAAACTTGAGTCCCCCAGCTGAGGAAAGAAAGCATTTGCAAGGTGCACCGCATTGCTTCTCTCCTAGCTCTCTCTCCAGTTGGAGGTATGGGTCGTCTAAGTAAGTGTGTGTGTGTGTGTGTGTGTGTGTGTGTGTGTGTGTGTGTTTGAGGCTTTGTTGTATTGTGCATTAAGGCCTCCCGTAGGAAGTGGCAGACCTCCTACAGGGCAAGCAAACCCAAAGTCTCCTTAGATCAGCCTAAGGGAGTCACGCTGGTGTAACTTGGCAGAAAGAGTCTTGGAATTTCTTGAACTTGGATTTCAATAGTATTCGGTTCTAATACCAGATCTGCACCTAATAACCATGAGGACCTTCCTTCTTCCCACCTAAAACAATTATTTGTGTGTTCATTGTTAGAATGCCTTTTCTGCCACCAGACCATGAGCCCTGTGAGACTGTGGATTTATCTGTTTGCCCACCACTGAATCCCTAGCATCGCCACAGGGCCTGGTACGGGGTAGGTTCTTAATATCTGTTGCATGAATGGCTAATATGGATAAATGGGTGTTGCACATAAAGAACTTAGCATAATGCCTAGACATGGTTCAGTGTTCAGTTATACACACTAGCAATGTACTTAATGTTAAGATGATGGTGATTCTAAGTTGTACGATGTTACACAAATTAATGAAATCCCTGAGCCTCAGTTTCCTCATCTGTATCATGGATGCAAAAATACCTACTTCTAGGTGTCCTTGTGAGCATTGATAAGATAATGTATACACGTCACTCAATGCATGGCATGGCATGTAAGAGATAATAAGTGGTGGCTGTAATTAGAGAAACAGCATAAAATCAATAAATGGTAGAATCAGGCAAATCCTTGTTTGATGTTAGATGCAAAGAGTGTTGCACAAAGAGGCTGTCTTCCACCTTCCACTGTCCTCTAACTTGGGGTAACTACCCAGTCTTCAACAAGTGCTGGTTGAGAACATGCTCTATGCTGGGTCCCAGACTAACTGGTAGCAGAGCATCAAGAAATGAGCGATTCATGACTATGAGTTTCTTTCGGGGGTGATGAAAATGTTCTAAAATTGTGGTGGTGGGGGCACCTGGGTGTCTCAGTCAGTCAAATGTCTGACTTCAGCTCAGGTCATGATCTCACGGTTTGTGAGTTCAAGCCCCGTGATGGGCTCTGTGCTGACAGCTCAGAGCCTGAAGCCTGCTTCGGATTCTGTGTCTCCCTCTCTCTCTGCCCCTCCCCCACTCATGCTGTGTCTCTCTGTCTCTCTCTCTCGAAAATAAATAAACATTAAATTTTTTTAATACATAAAATCAAAAAAAAAATAAAAATTATGGTGGTGGTTGCACACAACTCTGTGAATATACCCCAAACCACTGAATTGCACACTTTAAGTGGGTGAGTGTATTGTAGGACATGTGAGTTATATCTCAATAAAGCTGCCATTTTTTAAAATAATTTTTAAGTTTATTTATTTATGTCTCTGAGAGAAACAGAGCATGCACATGCGAGTGGGAGGGCAGGGGGGAGAGGGAGAAAGAGAATCCCAAGCAGGCTCTGCACTGTCAGCCCAGAGCCCCATGCGGGACTCAATCTCATGAACTGCGAGATCATGACCTGAGCAGAGATTAAGAGTTGCATGCTTAACCAACTGAGCCCTGGAAGCCGCTAATTTTTTTTTTTTTTTTTTTTTTTTTTAGGAAGAGATGAACAATAGACCTAAGTCCACCATTTCCTACCTGTGTGACTTTGGGTAAGTCATTTCACCTCCCTGCTTCAGGTGTCTCTTCGGGAATGTAGGAATAGTAACAGAACTTACCTCATAGGGTTTTGGTGAGGATTAAAAGAAATAACGTTTGTAAAGTGCTAGCTAAGAGTTTGATATGTAATAAGAGCTCCATAATTATCCTCATCCTCATCTTTATTAACATGTAAATACTAAAGTGGAAATTACACAAGTCCTATGGGAAAAAGAGGAAGGGGCTCTTGGAGGAGCAGAAGTCAGTGCATAAGCGAGGGAGGAAATGACATCTCAGTAGGAATTCATCCACAGAAGGCTGTGAAGGATAGTCCTGGGAGGGGGACCAGCATAAGCAAGGCCATGGAGGTGAGAGACAACATGGTTAAGTAAGGTTGTTTTGCACGAAGCGCAAGGCCAGCCGCAGGAACTCAATGGTGAAGACAATGAAACCGCCACGGGGAAACACATGGCAATAGTCACCGACTATTTGCACACCGGAATAGTCACCGCTGGCGGGGAGGGGGACGGCTAAGGGATACGGGCCCAAAGCGGCAGCGGAGTTAGGGGACTATTGCAACAATTCATGCGAGCGGTGATAAAGGCTTTAACCTGGACTTTGAGATTAGGGTACCAAGGCCAGGGCTCCTGGGATCAGAAGGGCAAGAAACTCACTCACAACTTCGGGGAAAGAGAATATAGCAGGAAACCTTGCAGAAGCCCCAGGGCAGGGATGCAGGCAGGATCCTGGAAACCAGCACTGGAGCTAGAAAACCAGGAGCCGAGGTGGTTCTCGTGCGTCGTTTTCTCTCTCGGTGCCTCTGTTCCTTGCACTCCTGCTCTATTGTCTTCATTTGACAGATGTACTTACGGTGTTTCTCCGAGGTTTTTGCTTTCCTGTGCTTTCTCCTTGTGTGTGGCCCAGGACTAATCTCCACCCTGATGTTACCTGAACGTCCACCTTTGGGGACCAGCAGTAGCTGCCTTCTTCCCTTTGTGGCACTTGATTCCAATTTCGGAGACAGAATCTGAGAGGCTCCATTCATCCTTTCTAGCCGGGTCGGGCAAATCCTAGGCCAAGGCCAGTCCATAGATGAGGATGGAGGCTGGTTCCCAAGGCAGGGAATTCGGCCATTTGAGGTAGCAGGGTTCTCCTTCTTGCAGGCACCTGAAATACGTCTCGTGTAGTAAGCCTAGAGGGGAAGGTATAACTTTAAAATTTATTAGGCCATAAAATCAGCATTATTAGGTAATTGTTTGAACGTGGGAGGTGAGCTGGAGTGGCGGCAAGGATGACGTCAGGGGCTGGCTTGGGTAACTGGGTGATCTCTCTGCTCCACTTTCTTCTCTGTTGGTGCTGTTCTCGGCTTCTCAGGAAGCTTCTCCACCTGATTCAGTCAGGGTCTCTGGCTCTCACACACCAGGAAACGTGAGGAGAGTTTAATGAGAGGACAATAGGACAGGAGAACCACCAGGGAGAGTGCAGTACCCTGGGGTAAGAAACAATAGGTGCTGTCCAGCCTTAGGCCTGAAGGGGGAGGGCAGGTGCAGCTGACTGAATCCAGGGAGGGAGGCCTGCCTGACCAGAGCTGTGTGGCCTTTAGTGCAGACACATCCAGCCCTTATATCCCATTAAGGAAGTTGGGAAAAGAAACATCTGATTTAGTTCTTCTCTCTCCCTCTGAAATCCTGTCCTGGCTGTCTAAGCTCTAACCCCAAGAGGGAACCAATGAGCAAGGAAGCCCATCGACGTATTGTATATAGCCGGCTCTGGGGCAGGAGAAGCTCGGAGGACACAGGTTAAGACGTCCAGTACCTTCGTCACGGTGGGGCCTAAAGCCAATCCGCAAGTGGCTACTACTTCCTGATAGCCTCTGCGTAAGAACCACAGAAGGCAATTGTTCTAATGTGCCTTAGGTAAGTCAGGTATCCATCCTTGGACCAATCACTAGAGCGGAAAGGAATAGCGTGCTCTGATTGGTTAAACCAGAAGCTAAGGGTGAAGTCCGCTCTGATCTAACCTCCCAGCTGAGATAGGGGAAAGTAAATCCTCAAGGAAAATCAGGGTGGTGTCAACTAACCAGATAAAAATAACAGATGTCCACTACTGCCCATAACAGGGCTTGTTGAAGACTTTTGGCGGGCTTTTTTTTGTTGTTGCTGGACATATTGGGGGTGAGACACCAGAGTTCACTGGAGAATGGTGAGCCCAGCCCTTAAGGGATGAAGCTGTCTCCCCTCTCTGGACCTGTTTCCTAGCAGAGATGCATCGTAATATTCTTTGGTTCCAACACTCACCAGAAAGTTGTTTACCAACAAATTCATCCCGCTCATCAACAGTGCAGACCCCCCTCCCCTCCCCCATAGCCAGTAAGGAGCACAAGCATTGTTTTCTGAATTCTTTCTTTGCAGTTAGACCTACCTGAGACCTCTCTGGACCCACTGAAGTTTGCTGGAAGGTGCCACCTAGTGGAACATCAGATGACCTGTCGCCTGGACAAAAAGAAACCCTAGGAGGGTTTTAGAGCCCTGAAAGCCTTTAAGCAATGGTTCTTTCAAACTGGACTGCAGACAAATCACCTGGGGATGGCTGAATCCTACCCCCAGAGGCTCTGACTTAATTTCTCTGGGATGCAGGGCAGGCATCTGGAATTTTAAAAGGTCCCCTGGTGATTCTATGCATCGCCAACGTTGAGGTCACTGGGCCATAGAGTACTCCACCCTTCATGGTACAGAGGTGTGCACAGATGGGAGCCAAGAGTCTCAGACTCCTAAGAAGCCCCTTTCTCCCGCACCCCACCACCTCTCCGTTTGTGTTTTTAGACAACATTTCCCCTTTGTGCAAAAATGAAAAGTAATTGAACAGGAAGCACTCTCATTTCCCAAGCCCTAATATTTATTTTAGTGGCAGTTCCAGGAGGAGGATGGCTCCCTATATACCTGATATTTGCATCTGACACTGCCGACTAATGCTCTGTTTGAGATGTACCCACCTCATGACGTAGTAGATTTACTTTTTGAGATTTATGGCATTCTCTGTTTGCTCTTTCAAAATGTATCCTACCTGAAGCCCCTTCCACATGTGCTGCCTTGATTCAGCAGCATTCCTTTATAGTTGGCAGGACTGGCTTAATTGGCATCTCATTGTGGAAATGACAAAGTAGACTCCAAGAGAGAGACAGACAATTTTCTGTCTAGAGGTCATTTCAAATAGGCATCCTGCAAACTCTTTCTTTTTATTCAAACTAGAGCTGAAATGCCACTAAATGCACACTCTGGACTGAACCACCTGAGCTGGTGTTCCATGTCTGGCTCCCCTTCTCCCACCCTACCTTGTGAGATTGAGTCCCTGAATTTTAGAATTTAAAAAGACCTCAAAGGGCATCTGGTTGGATGGCTGTATTTAATGCAACCATATTCTATATTTATCTAGACCTCTTTAATTCCTGCTATCACATACATTCATGGGCCCATACATAATAAGCCTGATGCTCTGAGAATTTGAGTAGCCTGTCTGAGCCACACAGGAAGTTAAGAGCAAAGTCTGGACTGATCCAGGCTGGGAGCCAGCTGGAGAAATTTCAGCTCCAGGACTTTTGTTCTCTTCCTCTATATTAGAAGTTTGAGCCTTGTTAAATGATCAATCCGGTAGAGATAGCAATTTGGGTCATTGACCCCTGTGTTAATGAGTTTCCTGAGTGCAGGTTTTAAAGAGCTGGGTGTTTGATTGATTAATTGATTCATTCATTTATTTCCCAAGTGTTTGCTGAGAACCTGTTTGGGCCAGGTACTATACTAGACAATAAGAGTATCCTGGGGAGCAAAACCAACCAACCAACCAACAAATAACATCTATGCATGATGTAAGCCCCTGTCCTCAAGGGGCTTACAGTCTAGTGGAGGACAATCACCTAGGAGCCATAAACGTTGTGACTGTTAAGGACAGGCATTGCTAAGAAGTTACACGAATGGGGAGCTTAGTCCATAAAGAAAGGTAGGCAGCTTCAAGAACATACTGATCTTGATGATCTCCAAGGAGAGAAAGACCAAGAAGGCACAGAAGTCCAACACCCAGAGCTTCTTAGGTTTTGCTTAGGGTCAAGCAGATTTCTGTCCTGCCAGCTTGGAAATTGTATCATTAAAGAGTCATAGTTATCCCCATTTCAGATGAGGAAATTGAGACTCAGAACATCTAAAGGATGTGGCCAAGGTTAAAGAGTATTTGAGGTACACTGAGTTGCAGACCAACATCCCCTGGCTTGCCGCTCTGTTCCATTTTCACACCCCCTCAGCTCAGGCCTAGACCAGACCGGCCTGAGGGGATAACCCTGGACAAATGGGGTCAGCTCAGCAACAAAGGACCCTAAGAAAGCCAAGGTGAAGACATCTAGTAAAAAAAGGTTTTCATTATCTTCAACAGGAAGGATGAGGGCCCGCCTCTATCATTTCTCTTCTGGTTGACCATTCTTGCTGAAGTATGTCTCAGGGGACCCTGAAAGATCTGCCTGTGACTGATGACAGGATGGAAAACAGAAAAGTAAACAAGAGAACAAGCAGCTCATTGTAAAAAAAGAAAAGGGACGCCAGGGTGGCTCAGTTGGTTAAGCGTCGGAGTCTTGATTTTGGCTCATACAGTTCATGAGATGGAGCCCCAGATCAGGCTCTGCACTGACAGTGCTGAGCCTGCTTGGGGTTTTCTCTCTCCCTCTCTCTCTACCCCTCCCCTGCTCATGCTCATGCATGCATGCTCTCTCTCTCTCTCAAAACAAATAAACAAAATGAAGAAGAGGAAGGAGGAGGAGGAGGAGGGGAAGGAAAAGGAGAAGAAGGAGGACAAAAGGAAGGAAGGAAGGAAAGAAAAGATGAGAAGATGGGGCAAGAGAGGAGATACCGTTCATCAAATGTTGATATTAAATCCTTTCTGTGTGTCAGGTATGTTGTTGCAGTATTGGGGGATATAGCAGGGAATGTGCAGACAAGGTCTCTGCTCCATGCAACTGACATTCTATCCGGAAGAACTCAATTATAAACAAGTAAATAAGCAAATAAATAAGATTGTGGCTAAGAGGGATATGCACTATGAAGAACACATAACAAGATGTAAAGCATTGTGACAGTATTTCAGGTGGGTGGGCAGGGAGGGTCTCTGTGAGGAAGTGACTTTAACCTAAGATCTGAAGGATGAGAGGGTGGAACAACGGAGGAAGATCAGGGAATCAGCGTTCCTGCAGAGACAGGGGCTAATTCAAAGGCCTTGGGGCTGGATTGAGTGGAGTAGGGTCAGAACCGGGAAGGAGGTGGGTGTGGCTGATTTGGAGTGAGTGACAGAAAAGTGATAGGAGATGAGATTGCAGAGGCTCCAGGCCACTGGTGAAAATTCCTGCCCTGCAGCTGAAATCCTGTTCATCCCTCCTCAGTGTTCCTGGTGGTGCTGGACTTTTATTTCAGTCAGTTACTAGTTTCATCACACCAGCATCTGGAGTAAGCCCTTTATGCACATTATCTCACTTAATGCCCATAATGGGCCTAGGATAGGTCAGTCTGAGAGTAACATATCTTGTTCAGTTTTATTCAGTGACCAGATCAGATTTCCCAGAAAAACAGCCAGAGGTAATAGGCTGCCCACATGTCTCAAATGGTATCATTTTAGTGAGTGGGATAAAGCCCCAGGAGCTCCCCTCAGCATCCTACGTTGTAGAGGGTGATCAAAGAAGCCTGGGATTAAAGCTGGGTTCATGGTTTAGAGTTTCCATTGAAGGCTGACCGAGCTGGCGTGCAGCTTTGATCAAGAAGTCACTCAGTAAGACACAAGAAAAAGCTCAAATCCAATTTTGTACAGACTCCTCTAGGGAGCTGGAAGAAGGGGTGGGGAGGAGAGACACTGAAGATTTTCCAGTACATGACCTCAGCTGCTATACTTCACTCATCCTGTAATTATTGAGCACCTATTGTGTTCCAGGCCTGGGAACAGCTTGGTTTTGTCTGCTCTGAGCAGGAGTATGAGCTGAAATCCATGTGCCCTGGCTCAGCTCCTGCTGCTTTGGCTCAAGGAAGGGGGGGTACTCTTTTTGTAGATACCTCTGCTTGGAAGGAGTACCAGTTTCCTGATTCCCCCCAAAGGAGAAGTGTGTGCTAGCAGAGGCGGGACATACTGTAAAGGACAACTCTATATCTATCTATATCTATATCATCTATATCTATATCTATATCTATATCTATATATCTATATCTATCTATGTCTGTATATATAAAGTTCCTCTTTGGTTGGAGCTCATATTCTAGAGGAGGAAACCAAAAATGATACCTGTTCTAAAGAAAAATAAAGCAAATAGACATGGGGTGCTCTTTGATATTTTAGATCAGCTGGTCAGGGAGGGTTTCTCCAAGGCAGAACATTTGGTCTGGTTCCTGAGAGAACCAAGCAAAGGTTTAGAGGAAGAGATTTCTAGACAACAGCACAGCAAATTTGCAAAAGCCCAGAGGCCATCATCAACTTGGTGCATTTGAGGAATACAGCGAGAAGACCAGTGTGACTGGAAGGGAAGGAGAGAGAATGAAGTCTGGAAATCGGGTCAGATCGGTTAGAGCCTCATGGACTGTGTTAAGGATTCTCAGAGATTATTCTAACAAATGGGAAGTCCCAGGCAAGTTCCCAGGAGCAAAGTGAGCCTCATGTTTGTAAAAGGATCACTCTCGCTACTCCGTTTCTAGCATTGTGCTTCTGCTGGGAAAGCACATAAAAGAATTTTGCAATATTATCTTCAACTCAGGAACTTCCACTTTTGTCAGAGACATGGAAATTCAATTACATAAATACTGTGTTATCAACTGCAGTATAAAAAACATAGGGCTGTTCATAGCAGCATTGTTAAGGATAGCCAAAAGGTGGAAATAATCCAAACTTCCATCCGTGGGTGAATGGATAGACAAAGTGTGGTATATACATACAATGGAATATCACTATATCTTCAAAAGCAATGGAATTCTTTTTTTACTATGAAATTTATTGTCAAATTGGTTTCCATACAACACCCAGTGCTCATCCCAACAGGTGCCCTCCTCAAGGCCCATCACCCACTCTCCCCGCCCTCCCACCCCCCATCAACCCTCAGTTTGTTCTCACTTTTTAAGAGTCTCTTATGTTTTGGCTACCTTCCTCTCTAACCTTTTTTTTTTTTTTCTTCCCCTCCCCCATGGTCTTCTGTTAAGTTTCTCAGGATCCACATAGGAGTGAAAACATATGGTATCTGTCTTTCTCTGTATGACTTATTTCACTTAGATAACACTCTCCAGTTCCATCCATGTTGCTACAAAAGGCCATATTTCATTCTTTCTCATTGCCACGTAGTATTCCATTGTGTATATAAACCACAATTTCTTTATCCATTCATCAGTTGATGGACACTTGGGCTCTTACCATAATTTGGCTATTGTTGAAAGTGCTGCTATATACATTGGGGTACAAGTGTCCCTATGCATCAGCACTCCTGTATCCCTTGGGTAAATTCCTAGCAGTGCTATTGCTGGCTCATAGGGTAGATCTATTTTTAATTTTCTGAGGAATCTCCACACTGTTTTCCAGAGTGGCTGCACCAGTTTGCATTCCCACCAATAGTGCAAGAGGGTTCCTGTTTCTCCACATCCTCTCCAGCTTCTATAGTCTCCTGATTTGTTCATTTTAGCCACTCTGACTGGCGTAAGGTGGTATCTGAGTGTGGTTTCGATTTGTATTTCCCTGATGAGGAGCGACGTTGAGCATCTTTTCATGTGCCTATTGGCCATCTGGATGTCTTCTTTGGAAAAGTGTCTATTCATGTTTTCTGCCCATTTCTTCACTGGATTATTTGTTTTTCGGGTGTGGAGTTTGGGGAGTTCTTCATAGATTTTGGATACTAGCCCTTTGTCCAATATGTCATTTGCAAATATCTTTTCCCATTCCGTTGGTTGCCTTTTAGTTTTCTTGATTGTTTCCTTTGCAGTGCAGAAGCTTTTTATCTTCATGAGGTCCCAATAGTTCATTTTTGCTTTTAATTCCCTTGCCTTTGGAGATGCGTCAAGTAAGAAATTGCTGCGGCTGAGGTCAGAGAGGTTTCTTCCTGCTTTCTCCTCTAGGGTTTTGATGGTTTCCTGCATTCAGGTCCTTTATCCATTTTGAGTTTATTTTTGTGAATGGTGTAAGAAAGTGGTCTAGTTTCATCCCTTTGCATGTTGCTGTCCAGTTCTCCCAGCACCATTTGTTAAAGAGTCTGCATTTTTTCCATTGGATATTCTTTCCTGCTTTGTCAAAGATTAGTTCGCCACACTAAAGGCAATGGAATTCTGATACATGCAACAACATGGATGGACATCGAAAACATTATGCTAAGTGAAAGAAGCCAAACGCAAAAGTACAAATATTGCATGATTCCACTTGTATGAAGTATGTAGTTAAACTCATAAAGACAGAAAGTAGAATGGTGGTTGTTTCCAGGGGTCGAGAGGAAGGGAAATGGGGTGTTAGTGTTTAATGGGTACAGAGTTTCAGTCTGAAATGATGAAAAAGTTCTGGAGATGGATAGCAATAATTGTACAACAATGTGAATGTACTTAATGCCATTGAACGGTTAAAATGGTAAGTTTTATATTATGTATATTTTACCACTCAAATAATTTTAAAAACATTTTTTTAAGTTTATTTATTTTGAGAGAGACATAGAGAGCGAGCACGGGAAAGGCAGAGAGAGGAAGAGACAGAATCCCAAGCAGGTTCCGAGCTGTCAGCACAGAGCCCGTAGTGGGGCTCAAACCCACAAACCATGAGATAATGAATGACCTGAGCCGAGATCAAGAGTCGGACTCTTAACTGACTGAGTCACCCAGGCGCTTCCCCCAAAAACATTTTTTTTTAAATTTTTTTTTCAACGTTTATTTATTTTTGGGACAGAGAGAGACAGAGCATGAATGGGGGAGGGGCAGAGAGAGAGGGAGACACAGAATCGGAAACAGGCTCCAGGCTCTGAGCCATCAGCCCAGAGCCTGACGTGGGGCTCGAACTCATGGACCGCGAGATCGTGACCTGGC
Source organism: Herpailurus yagouaroundi (assembly GCF_014898765.1). Lineage (NCBI taxonomy): Eukaryota > Metazoa > Chordata > Mammalia > Carnivora > Felidae > Herpailurus > Herpailurus yagouaroundi. The sequence continues at coordinate 46,166,186 of NW_024412377.1, forward strand.
TGAAGTCGGACGCTTAACCGACTGTGCCACCCAGGCGCCCCCCAAAAACATTTTTTAAGGTATGGAGCTAAGATCTAGGGAGAGGAGAGTGGACCTTCTAGGCAGAGGTAACAGCAAGTGGCAAGTGGCAAAGGCCAGGAGGCAAGAAAGGACCTCATGTGCTCTAATGAACAGCAAGAAGGCAAAAGGGCTGGACACAATGAAGAAAGAACAGGTGAGGGCTATTTATCTACAGCCTTGGGGGATCTTGTAGCTTCTTGTAGGAGTCCAGTAGGAGATGGGAAACCACTGGAGGGATCTGAGCAGAGGGGTGATGCTATCTAACCTTTGCTAAAACAGCCTCATTCTGGTTTCCGCTTCCTTCAAGGAGTCTCATTTGCAAAGGAGGGTAAGAAAAGCACTTTTTCACAGGGTAGCTAACTGTGAGCATTAAAAGAGGTAATGTGTGTCGAGGGTTTAACATGATGCCTGGCACAGAGTAAGCCCTTAATAAAAGGTAAGCATTATTGTGACAAAAGTTCAGAGAAAGACTACAGCCCTCTGAGATTTGG